>NW_022204414.1:0-39725 GCF_007655135.1 Punica granatum | reverse complement strand
TAAATGTAGAACTCACTTGATACTCTCCCGGCAAATCGAGTTTATATGCATTGTCATTAATCTTTTCTAAGACTTGGAATGGTCCATCTCCTCGCGGATTTAGCTTTGATTTTCCTTGGCTTGAAAAACCTCTCCTTCCTGAAATGAAACACAGACCAATCTCCCCGGTTCGAAAGTGACATGCTTCTTCCCTTGTTGGCTCGACGTGGCAGCTTGCTCGTTTTTGTGCAAGATGTGGTTCCTTGCTTCTTCATGGATCTTCTTCACAAGTTCTGCCTTACGCTTTCCATCAAGGCTAACAATCTCACAAATAGGCAATGGAGTTAAATCCAATGGGGTCAGTGGATTAAAGCCATAAAAACCTCAAAGGGAGAAAACTTAGTAGAAGAATGCATGGCCCGATTATATGCAAACTCAATGAATGGAATGCATCTCCCAACTTTTCACGTTCTTTTAATAACAGCTCGCAGCAAGTACCTAAGGTTCGATTTACAACCTCTGTTTGCCCATCAGTTTGTGGGTGGCAAGTGGTAGAAAAACAATAGCTTTTTCCCAATTTTCCCCACAAAAACACGCAAAAGTGACTTAGGAACTAACATCACGATCACTTACAATTGTTCTGGGGGATGCCATGCAAACGCACTACTTCCTAAAGAAAGGCCGCCACATGAGTAGCGTCATCCGTCTTCTTACAGGAATAAAATGAGCCATCTTTGTTGAAAAACGATCCACTACTACAAAGATAGAAATCCTTACCATTCTTAGTCCTAGGCAAACCCAAAACAAAATCCATTGATACATCAGTCCATGGCTGACTAGGAACGGGCAAGGGCATGTAAAGTCCATGAGGTTGAATCTTAGACTTAGCTTTCTTACATGTGACACACCTAAAAACAGATCCTTTCAACGTCTCTTTTCATATGTGGCCAAAAGAAATGCTCTCTCAAAACATCTAAGGTCTTAGCCACACCAAAATGCCCCATTAAACCTCCCCCATGGGCTTCCCTAACAGCAATTCTCGCATGGAACTTTGTGGAATACATAGCTTGTTTTCACGAAACAAATACCCCTCATGCTTATAAACGGTCAAAAGCCCCTTTTTCACATTCAGAAAAGACTTCCTTAAAAATCATGATCATGCAAGTATAACTCTTTGATATATTCAAATCCCAAAAGTTTGGCATCAAGAGTTGAGATAAGAGTAACTGCGAGATAAGGCATCAGCCACTACATTTTCCTTACCTTTCTGTATTGGATCACATAGGGAAACATCTCGATGAACTCGATCCAACGTGTGTGCCTTCGGTTCAGCTTGCTTTGACCCTTTAAATGCTTCAAGGACTCATGGTCGGTGTGAATGATGAACTCCTTGGACCACAAGTAATGCTGCCATGTCTCCAAAGCCCTCACCAAAGCATAGAGTTCCTTGTCGTATGTGGAGTAGTTCAACGCAGCCTCGTGAGCTTCTCACTGAAGTAAGCAATAGCCTCTTCTCTTGCATAAGGACGGCACCTATACCAATACCGGAAGCATCACATTCGATTTCAAAAGGTTTAGAAAAGTCCGGTAAAATCAGTAAAGGAGCAGAACTTAGCTTTTCTTTCAAGGTATTGAATGCATTCTCTTGCTCTTGCCCCATCTAAAGCCAACTTCCTTCTTGATGATCTCGGTCAAAGGAGCAGCTATGGTGCTAAAATTGCGCACAAATCTTCGATAGAACCCAGCAAGGCCATGGAAGCTTCGGACCTCAGCAATGGTAGGGGGTGTAGGCCATTCCCGGATTGCTTTCACCTTCTCTTATCCACTTCCACACCCTGGAACTTACGACAAAACCAAGAAAAACAACACTTTCCAAGAAAAATTCACACTTCTTAAGGTTAGCATACAACTTCTCATGCCTCAGCACCTCAAGAACACACCTCAAATGATTCATATGATCATGCTCAGTTTTGCTATAAATCAGAATATCATCAAAGTAAACAACAACAAATTTTCCAATGTAAGCACGCAAGACATGATTCATAAGGCGCATAAATGTGCTGGGTGCATTAGTCAATCCAAATGGCATCACTAACCACTCATACAATCCACTCTTGGTTTTAAATGCTGTTTTCCACTCATCTCCTTCTTTCATGCGAATTTGATGGTATCCACTCTTCAAATCAATCTTAGAAAATATAGTGGAACCATGCAATTCATCAAGCATATCATCTAATCGAGGGATAGGATAGCGATACTTTACCGTTATCTTATTCACAGCACGACAATCCACACACATTCTCCATGTGCTATCTTTCTTGGGAACAAGCAACACGGGCACAGAGCATGGACTCATGCTCTCTCGGACATAGCCCTTGGTCAGCAACTCATCAACTTGCTTTTGGAGTTCTTTTGCTTCTTCGGGATTACACCGATATGCTGGCCGGTTTGGAATGGGCGCTCCTGGAATGAAATCAATTTGATGTTCGATCCCACGGATTGGTGGCAATCCCGGTGGCGTCCCCTCAAGAAACACATCATCAAACTCCTGCAAAAGAAACCACAACACTAGGCAAATATAGGTTAAAAGTATTAGATAAGTAGGCCTCTTTGTACAAGAACAATATCATTGGCCTTTCATCCTTACTAACACTCTCTAATTCTCTTTCTTTTGTGAAGAAACTCAATTTATTCCCCTCTTTTCTTTTCAAGGCTGAACTCTCACATTTTTCTTCTTTTCACTCTCTTTCTCACTTTTTCTCTCGAATTTCTTTCCTCTCACTTTTACTCTCCTTTCTTTTGGTTCAGCCACTCTCTTTACTTCTTTTGAACTCTCAGCACTGGACTTTTGATTTGGAGTTGCTCTTCGAACACTTGATTGTGGTGGCAGCGGTGCAAGTGTCATGCTTCAACCATCCTTGATGAAACTATACCGATTCTTGTACCCGTCATGTGTAGTTCTTCGATCAAATTGCCATGGCCTCCCGAGTAACAAATGGCTGGCTATCATAGGAACTACATCACACAAAACTTCATCATGGTACTTCCCAATAGAAAATGAGATTAACACTTGTTTTGTCACCTTTAATTCACCACTCTCATTCAGCCACTGAAGTCTATATGGCCTTGGATGCTTTTGAGTGCTCAAAACCAAGCTTCTCCACCATCAGCTTGCTTGCCACATTCACAGTGCTTCCCCCATCAATAATCAGTCCACATACTCGATCCTTCACGTGGCATCGAGTGTAGAAAATGTTCTCTCTTTGTAGCCCATCACCATCTTCTTTGGCTTGCACATGTAGAGCTCTCAAAACAACAAGAGTTTGACCCGATACAGCATGCTCCACATCATCGGCATCTTCAAGTGATGGCATAGAGTCAGTGTCACTCTCATACTCATCCGCACTTGCAATCTCCCCGTTATCTAACATAATCATGGCTCTCTTGTTCGGGCATTGAGAAGCATAATGACCAGAACCCAAACAACGAAAGCATTTTACATCACGGTTTCTTTGAGGTTGGGAAGAAGAGTTACCCCTCTCCTTAAGATCAGATGATGGCTTGGTTGCGGGCTTGTTTCCCTTGGCCTTCTCCTCTTGCTTCGAACCAGTCCATTTAGGTCCAGCCCCTTCAAACTTGGAAGTCCACTTCGAATTCGAATTAGAGGATTCGAACCTGGATGACGATCGTCCCCCCTTCTTGAGTTGCCTCTCAACCTTCATAGCCATGTGCACCAATTCTTCAAGCTCCACATAATGGTGCAGCTCCACAATATTGGCAATCTCCCGATTAAGTCCACTAATGAACCGAGCCATGGTTGCCTCTCGATCCTCCTCAACATTGGCGCGAATCATGGCAATCTCCATCTCCTGTGGTACTCCTCCACGGTCTTAGACCCTTGCTTAAGATTCTGCAGCTTCAAGTATAAATCCCGGTAGTAATGGGATGGGACAAACCTCCTCCGCATGACAGCTTTCATGCCCTCCCAATTGTCAATAGGTCGCTCTCCATTTCGGCGTCTACTCACCGTCAATTGATCCCACCAAACTATGGCATAAGTCGGTGAATGCCACAGCTGCAAGCTTCACCTTTCTTCTCCTCGGAGTAGTTGTGACAATCAAAAACCAGTTCAACCCTCCTTTCCCATTCGATGTAAATATCGGGATCGCTCTTGCCTTGGAATGGAGGAATGGTCAGCTTGATGGACCCCATATTACGATCAACGGTGTCTCTTCTTGGCGCCTTCCACGTCCGCGCCATGGCGTCTCAGCCCTTGCTCCTCGAGCTCGTCTCATTGCGGCAATGAAGATACATCATCCTCATCATCATAGGATCTCTCCTCGTGGCCATCAAATGGATCAGTAGTAGGTGCTGGTTGTCGGTTATTGTTCCTCCTTGGTTGTTTGATTGGGAGCTTGTCGCAACTGGTCAATCCGCTCATCATGCCTCTCCAACCGGTCATTAATCGTATTGAGCACCATGTTCATTCGCTCAAATTGTTGTTGCATAGCCGAATAATTGTGCTTTGATCAGGCCCTCCACTACTTTGCTCATGTCCCCCGCTATCTTCTTGCGACATGTTGAAATCTGCAAAGAAATATTAGAGTAAAAGGACCTCACAATCACTCCCTCACGTGTTTACTCTCAAATCGATGTCACACAAACTCTCGTATTTCACTCGATACAAATGGCTTTTACCCTCTGATGGTCTCACTCCCTCTGGCCTTTTTCCTCTCACAGATTTCTCCACAAAGTTCTGGACGAACTGAGCAATCTAATTACAAGTCCTTGAGGAAATTACTTGTTCGCTCGAGCCACTTATAATATCAGTTCCAAGTAGCAAAGAAGCAAAGAGATATATGGATGGACAAGATGTATGTAAAAGGAATGATCCCAGACAAATCAAAGATGGAATGGACACAAATACGATCGGAGAAAAGCAGAATGGAAGCAACTATGACAGGTCTACTTAAGGCCTGTGTAATCAGATTCCTCCTCCTCGCTTTTTTTTTTTTTTTTTTTGATTCTTTTTCACGTTTTTTTTTTTGGACGATTTTTTTTTTTAATAGCTATGAACGGATCAGTCAAGACTAATGGAAAGGATAGAAATGGAAGATAGATCTAAAAATTCCAGAATGGTGAACAAGGAAAGAACAAGGATAGATGAAACCTCAATTTGGAGCCTAAGCTCTGATACCAAAATGATGTGAACCCCGTCGAATCCGTCGCGGAACCCAGCAACAATGATATGGAATCAAATCCCGGATCGTCCAAGATAGAGATTTCGAAAGGTGGAATATCGACCCCGTAGCTATATAGAGCTAGAAACCGATATTATAAGAAGCTTAAGAACTACAAGTAATCGACTTGCAACCCTTGAAGCATAAGTTCAACAAAACAATTTGGAGAATATTTCTCACAAGATAGGAAAAATGGTAGAAGAGTTGTGTCTAAACTAACCTAGGGAGAGCTTATATAATGCTCTTGCAATTGAAGACAACTAAGGAAAACAAGCATATTCTAGATGGCATATTCCAACCTAATAGTCCAACCAGATATTCCAACCAGATATTCCAACCTAATATTCCAACCAGATTTGGTGACCATCTTCTAGAAGGCATATTCCAACCTAATAGTCAAACCAGAATTGGTGGCCATCTTCTAGGATGCATATTCAACCCGATTTGAGGTGGTTGTGGTCATCATTTAATGTCCCGATGTGTACTGATGAGGTTCAGCACTCTTGATGACCAAAATCAGCCCCGAGCCGACTCGCTCGTCTCTCGAACTGCATGCCTCTTCCAGAATATTCGTCCATAAGTTCTGCAAAGCGTGCTCCAATTTCTTGGCACGTGCTCTGGTTATCGGTCCGGTAGAAATATGCAACTTGTCCTCATGCTCGGAGACCGGCTCAACCCTATCAGGAAGTGGTGCGTTTACATGGAGTCCCTAAGACGATTGTGAGTGATAGGGATGCGAAATTTCTGAGTCATTTTGGAGAGTTTCTGTGCGCTAAGTTTGGGAACAACTTTGTTGTTTTCTACTACCTGTCACCCACAAACAGATGGACAAACCGAGGTTGTCAATCGAACCTTGGGCACTTTGTGTTGCTGCGCTGTGACTGGAAAGATTTGAAAGCTTGGGAAGATTGCATTCCATTCGTTGAATTTGCATATTAATAGGACTGTGCATTCTTCTACAAAGTTTTCACCATTTGAGGTTGTTTATGGTTTTAATCCACTAACTCCATTGGACTTGATTCCTTTACCTGTAAATGAGCTTCCTAATCTTGATGGAAAGAAAAAGGCAGAGTTGGTGAAGCAGATTCATGAAGGGGCACGGCAAAACATTTTGAAGAAGAATGAACAAGCAGCAACCCGAGCCAACAAAGGAAGGAAGCGGGTCACTTTTCAACCTGGAGATTGGGTTTGGAGAGATTTCCGAGCCTGAGGAATTCCAAGTTGAATCCACGCGGAGATGGACCATTTCAAGTTCTGGATAAGATCAATGACAATGCTTATAAGATTGATCTTCCAGGTGAGTATCAAGTAAGTTCGACTTTAATGTTTCTGATCTTTCTCCCTTTGACGCAGGTTCAGATTCGAGGACGAATCCTTTTGAGAGAGGGGGAATGATACGACTCGGGGTCAAACCGACGAGCATAGGTCGGAAGGACTTCGTGATGAGGATCGTGGGCACGATGATGGGGCTGAAGCACACGAGCTCGGAAGTGGGATTCGTGAAGAGGGAGCTGATGCACAAGATCTCGGAGGCTTACATGTTTCGAGTGGACCAATCACACGAGCGAAGGCAAGACAGATCCAGCAAGCTGTGGAGAGCTCATTTGCGGGTTTCTTGGGCCAAGAGGAGACTAATTCGAATTGGTCTCTAAAGGGCCTTACCCAATTAACTTGTCTTGAGATGGTCAATAGCCCATCTAAGATTAGAGTAGACGCATAAGGAAAGCCAAGAGATGCTGAATAAGGAATAAAAAGACTGCCAAATATTCTAGGGGGGCCTTTATTTCCTCTATTAATTCCGGTTTTAGGAAACTAAAGATATTCCAGTTGCCAAATTTATTAGTTTCCAGATTCTCCTAGGCTTATATAAAAGAGGCTGAATAGCTGATTAGAGGTAGTTTCAGGCTACACTGGTGAGAATTTTCCTCCATGTTGTTCTTCGGCAACCTTCCGTGATTGCAAGCATGGATGCTTGTAATTCTCGGCTATTTATAATATTGGTTCTTGGTTTTCTGTAACCATCGAGTCAATATTCCATTCCTTTATAATATTGGTTCTTGGTTTTCTATAACCATCGGGTCAATATTCCATCCCTCTTAATCTCTAATGGCGATTCGGGTTCGATTTCCAGTCTTTGTTGTCGGCTCTTGCGGCAGGTCTCGTGGGGTTCGCATCATTTGGTATCAGAGCCTAAGTTCCAAATCGAGGTTTCATCTATCCTTGTTCTTTTCTTTTTCTTCATTCTAGAATCTTTAGATATAGCTTTCATTTCTATACTTTCCATTAATCTTGTCTGATCTGATCTTAGCTGTCTAAATCGTCAAAAAAAAAAGAAGAAAGAAAAAGTGCAAAAAAAAAAGAAAAAAAAAGGAGTTATCATCGGGTGTTGTTCGCAGCACCATTTGCTGTCTTCGTGGGCGAAGAATTTATTGCACAATTTGTTGTCTTTGTGTTCTAATCGTCTTGGCGTTAAGTTGACCTGTCATAGTAGCTCTTCCGTACGCAGTGTCTTCTATCAATCCATAAACTACGTCGTTGGGTCAGATTGTGTCATATCATTTTCTGTGGATCTAATATTATAAGTTGTTCGGGTTGAACTCGTTTTCCGCGTTGCGATCGGATTGATTAGTTGCCCTAGACTTTTGAAGAGGAGAGGAAAAAGGCAAGAGTGTGTGAGAACATCAGAGGATAAAAGCCTATTTTGAGTGAAAACACGAGTGTTTTGAGTGGCATCTTGCTGAGTGTAAACACGTGAGGGAGCGCGTGAGGATCCTATAATTGCATATTTTATCATGTCACACGAAAATAGTGGAGACGACAGAGGACCTGATTTGAACATGACGTTACGAGCCATGCAACAACAGTTTGAGCGCATGAACATGGTTTTCGGTGAATTCCGAGAAAGGTTGGATAGGCAAGACGAACGGTTGGAACGGCTTCGACCTGCGCCCGTGCCACGGATTAGGAGACCCCACCGACAACCATCCGTTGATACTCTTGATGAAGAAGCATATGATGAAGAAGAGGAAGTGGCCTCCGATGACACTTGGGGGAGAGGTAGAGGAAGAGGAGGCAGACCAAGGCATTTCGTTCGTAGGGAGCACCGGAGGAGAGACGCCGTGGACCATAACACAGGTTCGATTAAGCTGATCATACCTCCATTCCAAGGTAAAAACGACCCCGATGTTTACATTGAATGGGAGAGGAAGGTTGAGCTTGTGTTTCATTGTCATAATTATTCAGAGGAAAAGAAAGTTAAATTGGCTGCAGTTGCTTTCACCGATTATGCCATTGTTTGGTGGGACCAATTAACTGTGAGTAGACGCAGGAATCGTGAGCCTCGTATTGATACTTGGGAGGAAATGAAAGCAGTAATGAGAAGAAGGTTTGTTCCTTCCATTATTATCGGGACTTGCACTTGAAGTTGCAAAGTCTGAAGCAAGGTTCCAAGTCGGTGGAGGATTATTACAAGGAGATGGAAATAGCCATGATACGTGCTAATGTTGAGGAGGACCGAGAAGCACCATGGCTCGATTCATCTGTGGCCATAATCGGGAGATTGCCAATGTAGTCGAGCTGCAACATTACGTGGAGATTGACGACGTGGTACACATGGCCATGAAGGTTGAGAGGCAGCTCAAGAGAGGGGGTCGAACATCTTCAAAGGTAGAAGCTTCTGGTTCAGCGTCTTGGAGATCGAAGTTGGGTTCTTCTACGAAACCGGACGAGAAGACTGATTATAAGCCAAAGGGAGACACCTACAAGACCCAAGCCAACAACAAGGATAAGGGTAAAACTTTTTCTGAACCTCAAAGAAATCGTGATATCAAATGTTTTCGTTGTTTGGGCTCAGGTCACATTGCTTCCCAATGTCCAAACAAGCGGACCATGATTATGATGGAGAGTGGGGATATCGAGACTGAAGAAGAAGAAGATAGTGATTCCATGCATCCACTCGAAGATGCTAGTGACGTCGAGCATGCGGTTGAAGGTCAAGCCTTAGTTATCATGCGAGCCCTACATGTTCAAGTTAGAGAGGATGGTGATGAGGTGCAAAGGGAGAATATCTTCTACACTCGTTGCCATGTGAAGGATCGTGTGTGTGGGTTGATTATTGACGGAGGAAGTTGCGTGAATGTGGCCAGCAAGTTGATGGTAGACGAGCTCGTTTGCATACCCAAAAACATCACAAGCCGTACAAACTTCGGTGGCTGAATGAATGCGGTGAAGTGAAGGTAAATAAACAGGTTCTTGTGTCCTTCTGTATTGGAAAGTACCGGGATGAGGTTCTTTGTGATGTTGTACCAATGAGTGCTAGCCATATGTTGCTCGGGAGACCATGGCAGTTCGACAGGAGAGTGATACATGATGGGTATAGGAACCGATATTCATTTGTAAAGGACGGGAAGAAAGTAACACTTGCACCCTTGAAATCGACTCAAGTGTTTGAGGATCAGATTCGATTTAAAAGGTCTCTTAGTGAGAAGAGTGAAAAAGTGGCTGAAAAACAAAGAGAAAGAGAGTGATCTTGAGAGAAAAGAAAGTGGAGAGAATGTGAAAAACAAGAGTGAAAAGATGGAGAGTTCAAAAAAAGGGAGAGGAAATTGAGTTTTTATGCAAAAGAAAGAGAGCTTAAGGGTGCTTATAAGGGTAATAGACCGATGATCTTGTTCTTGTACAAGGAGGTGTATCTTTCTATTTCTGACCTTGACTCTACTTTGCCTAGTGTTGCTATTTCTCTCTTGCAGGAATTCGAAGATGTCTTTCCCGAAGAAATGCCGCAGGGACTACCACCAATAAGAGGGATTGAGCATCAGATTGATCTTATTCCAGGAGCTCCTATTCCAAACCGACCGGCCTATCGAAGTAGTCCGGAAGAGGCTAAAGAACTTCAGAGGCAAGTTGAGGAGCTATTGGCCAAAGGGACATGTTCGAGAAAGTATGAGCCCATGCGCTGTCCTTGTTCTGCTCGTTCCAAAGAAAGACGGGACTTGGAGAATGTGTGTCGATTGTAGAGCTGTGAACAAGATCACGGTAAAATATCGATTGTAGAGCTGTGAACTCAATCCAACGTGAAAATAGGCATGAGGGGTTTATTTCGTGAAAATAGGCTATGTATTCCAAAGAGTTCCATGCGTGAATTACTTGTTAGGGAGTCTCATGGGGGAGGGTTGATGGGGCACTTTGGAGTTGCTAAGACCTTGGACATTCTGAAGGAGCACTTCTTTTGGCCTCACATGAAAAGAGATGTCGAGAGAATTTGTTCAGGTGCATCACATGTAAGAAGGCTAAATCGAAAATTCATCCACATGGACTTTACATGCCATTACCTGTTCCAAGTCACCCTTGGATTGATATCTCCATGGATTTTGTTTTGGGTCTACCTAGATCTAGGAATGGTCGAGATTCTATCTTTGTGGTTGTTGACCGATTTTCAAAAATGGTACACTTTATCCCTTGTCATAAAACTGATGATGCTACTCATGCGGCAAATCTTTTCTTTAGGGAAGTGATGTGAACCCCGTCGAATCCGTCGCGGAACCCAGCAACAATGATATGGAATCAAATCCCGGATCGTCCAAGATAGAGATTTCGAAAGGTGGAATATCGACCCCGTAGCTATATAGACTAGAACCGAATTATAAGAAGCTTAAGAACTACAAGTAATCGACTTCAGCCCTTGAAGCATAAGTTCAACAAGAACAATTTGGAGAATTCTCTCACAAGATAGGAAAAATGGTAGAAGAGGTGTGTCTAAAACTAACCTAGGGAGGAGCTTATATAATGCTCTTGCAATTGAAGACAACTAGGAAAACCAGCATATTCTAGATGGCATATTCCAACCTAATAGTCCAACCAGATATTCAACCAGATATTCCACCTAATATTCCAACCAGATTTGGTGACCATCTTCTAGAAGGCATATTCCAACCTAATAGTCAACCAGAATTGGTGGCCATCTTCTAGGATGCATATTCAACCCGATTTGAGGTGGTTGTGGTCATCATTTAATGTCCCGATTGTAACTGATGAGTGTTCAGCACTCTTGATGACCAAAATCAGCCCGAGCCGACTCGCTCGTCTCTCGAACTGCATGCCTCTTCCAGAATATTCGTCCATAAGTTCTGCAAAGCGTGCTCCAATTTCTTGGCACGTGCTCTGGTTATCGGTCCGGTAGAAATATGCAACTTGTCCTCATGCTCGGAGACCGGCTCAACCCTATCAGGAAGTGGTGCGTTTACATGGAGTCCCTAAGACGATTGTGAGTGATAGGGATGCGAAATTTCTGAGTCATTTTTGGAGAGTTCTGTGCGCTAAGTTGGGAACAACTTTGTTGTTTTCTACTACCTGTCACCCACAAACAGATGGACAAACCGAGGTTGTCAATCGAACCTTGGGCACTTTGTTGCGCGCTGTGACTGGAAAGAATTTGAAAGCTTGGGAAGATTGCATTCCATTCGTTGAATTTGCATATAATAGGACTGTGCATTCTTCTACAAAGTTTTTCACCATTTGAGGTTGTTTATGGTTTTAATCCACTAACTCCATTGGACTTGATTCCTTTACCTGTAAATGAGCTTCCTAATCTTGATGGAAAGAAAAAGGCAGAGTTGGTGAAGCAGATTCATGAAGGGGCACGGCAAAACATTTTGAAGAAGAATGAACAAGCAGCAACCCGAGCCAACAAAGGAAGGAAGCGGGTCACTTTTCAACCTGGAGATTGGGTTTGGAGAGATTTCCGAGCCTGAGGAATTCCAAGTTGAATCCACGCGGAGATGGACCATTTCAAGTTCTGGATAAGATCAATGACAATGCTTATAAGATTGATCTTCCAGGTGAGTATCAAGTAAGTTCGACTTTTAATGTTTCTGATCTTTCTCCCTTTGACGCAGGTTCAGATTCGAGGACGAATCCTTTTGAAGAGAGGGGGAATGATACGACTCGGGGTCAAACCGACGAGCATAGGTCGGAAGGACTTCGTGATGAGGATCGTGGGCACGATGATGGGGCTGAAGCACACGAGCTCGGAAGTGGGATTCGTGAAGAGGGAGCTGATGCACAAGATCTCGGAGGCTTACATGTTTCGAGTGGACCAATCACACGAGCGAAGGCAAGACAGATCCAGCAAGCTGTGGAGAGCTCATTTGCGGGTTTCTTGGGCCAAGAGGAGACTAATTCGAATTGGTCTCTAAAGGGCCTTACCCAATTAACTTGTCTTGAGATGGTCAATAGCCCATCTAAGATTAGAGTAGACGCATAAGGAAAGCCAAGAGATGCTGAATAAGGAATAAAAAGACTGCCAAATATTCTAGGGGGGCCTTTATTTAGTTTCCTCTATTAATTCCGGTTTTAGGAAACTAAAGATATTCCAGTTGCCAAATTTATTAGTTTCCAGATTCTCCTAGGCTTATATAAAGGAGGCTGAATAGCTGATTAGAGGTACTTTCAGGCTACACTGGTGAGAATTTTCCTCCATGTTGTTCTTCGGCAACCTTCCGTGATTGCAAGCATGGATGCTTGTAATTCTCGGCTATTTATAATATTGGTTCTTGGTTTTCTGTAACCATCGAGTCAATATTCCATTCCTTTATAATATTGGTTCTTGGTTTTCTATAACCATCGGGTCAATATTCCATCCCTCTTAATCTCTAATGGCGATTCGGGTTCGATTTCCAGTCTTTGTTGTCGGCTCTTGCGGCAGGTCTCGTGGGGTTCGCATCATTTGGTATCAGAGCCTAAGTTCCAAATCGAGGTTTCATCTATCCTTGTTCTTTTCTTTTTCTTCATTCTAGAATCTTTAGATATAGCTTTCATTTCTATACTTTCCATTAATCTTGTCTGATCTGATCTTAGCTGTCTAAATCGTCAAAAAAAAAGAAGAAAGAAAAAGTGCAAAAAAAAAAGAAAAAAAAGGAGTTATCATCGGGTGTTGTTCGCAGCACCATTTGCTGTCTTCGTGGGCGAAGAATTTATTGCACAATTTGTTGTCTTTGTGTTCTAATCGTCTTGGCGTTAAGTTGACCTGTCATAGTAGCTCTTCCGTACGCAGTGTCTTCTATCAATCCATAAACTACGTCGTTGGGTCAGATTGTGTCATATCATTTTCTGTGGATCTAATATTATAAGTTGTTCGGGTTGAACTCGTTTTCCGCCTTGCGATCGGATTGATTAGTTGCCCTAGACTTTTGAAGAGGAGAGGAAAAAGGCAAGAGTGTGTGAGAACATCAGAGGATAAAAGCCTATTTTGAGTGAAAACACGAGTGTTTTGAGTGGCATCTTGCTGAGTGTAAACACGTGAGGGAGCGCGTGAGGATCCTATAATTGCATATTTTATCATGTCACACGAAAATAGTGGAGACGACAGAGGACCTGATTTGAACATGACGTTACGAGCCATGCAACAACAGTTTGAGCGCATGAACATGGTTTTCGGTGAATTCCGAGAAAGGTTGGATAGGCAAGACGAACGGTTGGAACGGCTTCGACCTGCGCCCGTGCCACGGATTAGGAGACCCCACCGACAACCATCCGTTGATACTCTTGATGAAGAAGCATATGATGAAGAAGAGGAAGTGGCCTCCGATGACACTTGGGGGAGAGGTAGAGGAAGAGGAGGCAGACCAAGGCATTTCGTTCGTAGGGAGCACCGGAGGAGAGACGCCGTGGACCATAACACAGGTTCGATTAAGCTGATCATACCTCCATTCCAAGGTAAAAACGACCCCGATGTTTACATTGAATGGGAGAGGAAGGTTGAGCTTGTGTTTCATTGTCATAATTATTCAGAGGAAAAGAAAGTTAAATTGGCTGCAGTTGCTTTCACCGATTATGCCATTGTTTGGTGGGACCAATTAACTGTGAGTAGACGCAGGAATCGTGAGCCTCGTATTGATACTTGGGAGGAAATGAAAGCAGTAATGAGAAGAAGGTTTGTTCCTTCCCATTATTATCGGGACTTGCACTTGAAGTTGCAAAGTCTGAAGCAAGGTTCCAAGTCGGTGGAGGATTATTACAAGGAGATGGAAATAGCCATGATACGTGCTAATGTTGAGGAGGACCGAGAAGCAACCATGGCTCGATTCATCTGTGGCCATAATCGGGAGATTGCCAATGTAGTCGAGCTGCAACATTACGTGGAGATTGACGACGTGGTACACATGGCCATGAAGGTTGAGAGGCAGCTCAAGAGAGGGGGTCGAACATCTTCAAAGGTAGAAGCTTCTGGTTCAGCGTCTTGGAGATCGAAGTTGGGTTCTTCTACGAAACCGGACGAGAAGACTGATTATAAGCCAAAGGGAGACACCTACAAGACCCAAGCCAACAACAAGGATAAGGGTAAAACTTTTTCTGAACCTCAAAGAAATCGTGATATCAAATGTTTTCGTTGTTTGGGCTCAGGTCACATTGCTTCCCAATGTCCAAACAAGCGGACCATGATTATGATGGAGAGTGGGGATATCGAGACTGAAGAAGAAGAAGATAGTGATTCCATGCATCCACTCGAAGATGCTAGTGACGTCGAGCATGCGGTTGAAGGTCAAGCCTTAGTTATCATGCGAGCCCTACATGTTCAAGTTAGAGAGGATGGTGATGAGGTGCAAAGGGAGAATATCTTCTACACTCGTTGCCATGTGAAGGATCGTGTGTGTGGGTTGATTATTGACGGAGGAAGTTGCGTGAATGTGGCCAGCAAGTTGATGGTAGACGAGCTCGGTTTGCATACCCAAAAACATCACAAGCCGTACAAACTCCGGTGGCTGAATGAATGCGGTGAAGTGAAGGTAAATAAACAGGTTCTTGTGTCCTTCTGTATTGGAAAGTACCGGGATGAGGTTCTTTGTGATGTTGTACCAATGAGTGCTAGCCATATGTTGCTCGGGAGACCATGGCAGTTCGACAGGAGAGTGATACATGATGGGTATAGGAACCGATATTCATTTGTAAAGGACGGGAAGAAAGTAACACTTGCACCCTTGAAATCGACTCAAGTGTTTGAGGATCAGATTCGATTTAAAAGGTCTCTTAGTGAGAAGAGTGAAAAAGTGGCTGAAAAACAAAAAGAGAAAGAGAGTGATCTTGAGAGAAAAGAAAGTGGAGAGAATGTGAAAAACAAGAGTGAAAAGATGGAGAGTTCAGAAAAAAGGGAGAGGAAATTGAGTTTTTATGCAAAAGAAAGAGAGCTTAAGGGTGCTTATAAGGGTAATAGACCGATGATCTTGTTCTTGTACAAGGAGGTGTATCTTTCTATTTCTGACCTTGACTCTACTTTGCCTAGTGTTGCTATTTCTCTCTTGCAGGAATTCGAAGATGTCTTTCCCGAAGAAATGCCGCAGGGACTACCACCAATAAGAGGGATTGAGCATCAGATTGATCTTATTCCAGGAGCTCCTATTCCAAACCGACCGGCCTATCGAAGTAGTCCGGAAGAGGCTAAAGAACTTCAGAGGCAAGTTGAGGAGCTATTGGCCAAAGGACATGTTCGAGAAAGTATGAGCCCATGCGCTGTCCTTGTTCTGCTCGTTCCAAAGAAAGACGGGACTTGGAGAATGTGTGTCGATTGTAGAGCTGTGAACAAGATCACGGTAAAATATCGATTGTAGAGCTGTGAACTCAATCCAACGTGAAAATAGGCATGAGGGGTATTTATTTCGTGAAAATAGGCTATGTATTCCAAAGAGTTCCATGCGTGAATTACTTGTTAGGGAGTCTCATGGGGGAGGGTTGATGGGGCACTTTGGAGTTGCTAAGACCTTGGACATTCTGAAGGAGCACTTCTTTTGGCCTCACATGAAAAGAGATGTCGAGAGAATTTGTTCAGGTGCATCACATGTAAGAAGGCTAAATCGAAAATTCATCCACATGGACTTTACATGCCATTACCTGTTCCAAGTCACCCTTGGATTGATATCTCCATGGATTTTGTTTTGGGTCTACCTAGATCTAGGAATGGTCGAGATTCTATCTTTGTGGTTGTTGACCGATTTTCAAAAATGGTACACTTTATCCCTTGTCATAAAACTGATGATGCTACTCATGCGGCAAATCTTTTCTTTAGGGAAGTGGTGCGTTTACATGGAGTCCCTAAGACGATTGTGAGTGATAGGGATGCGAAATTTCTGAGTCATTTTTGGAGAGTTCTGTGCGCTAAGTTGGGAACAACTTTGTTGTTTTCTACTACCTGTCACCCACAAACAGATGGACAAACCGAGGTTGTCAATCGAACCTTGGGCACTTTGTTGCGCGCTGTGACTGGAAAGAATTTGAAAGCTTGGGAAGATTGCATTCCATTCGTTGAATTTGCATATAATAGGACTGTGCATTCTTCTACAAAGTTTTCACCATTTGAGGTTGTTTATGGTTTTAATCCACTAACTCCATTGGACTTGATTCCTTTACCTGTAAATGAGCTTCCTAATCTTGATGGAAAGAAAAAGGCAGAGTTGGTGAAGCAGATTCATGAAGGGGCACGGCAAAACATTTTGAAGAAGAATGAACAAGCAGCAACCCGAGCCAACAAAGGAAGGAAGCGGGTCACTTTTCAACCTGGAGATTGGGTTTGGAGAGATTTCCGAGCCTGAGGAATTCCAAGTTGAATCCACGCGGAGATGGACCATTTCAAGTTCTGGATAAGATCAATGACAATGCTTATAAGATTGATCTTCCAGGTGAGTATCAAGTAAGTTCGACTTTTAATGTTTCTGATCTTTCTCCCTTTGACGCAGGTTCAGATTCGAGGACGAATCCTTTTGAAGAGAGGGGGAATGATACGACTCGGGGTCAAACCGACGAGCATAGGTCGGAAGGACTTCGTGATGAGGATCGTGGGCACGATGATGGGGCTGAAGCACACGAGCTCGGAAGTGGGATTCGTGAAGAGGGAGCTGATGCACAAGATCTCGGAGGCTTACATGTTTCGAGTGGACCAATCACACGAGCGAAGGCAAGACAGATCCAGCAAGCTGTGGAGAGCTCATTTGCGGGTTTCTTGGGCCAAGAGGAGACTAATTCGAATTGGTCTCTAAAGGGCCTTACCCAATTAACTTGTCTTGAGATGGTCAATAGCCCATCTAAGATTAGAGTAGACGCATAAGGAAAGCCAAGAGATGCTGAATAAGGAATAAAAAGACTGCCAAATATTCTAGGGGGGCCTTTATTTAGTTTCCTCTATTAATTCCGGTTTTAGGAAACTAAAGATATTCCAGTTGCCAAATTTATTAGTTTCCAGATTCTCCTAGGCTTATATAAAGGAGGCTGAATAGCTGATTAGAGGTACTTTCAGGCTACACTGGTGAGAATTTTCCTCCATGTTGTTCTTCGGCAACCTTCCGTGATTGCAAGCATGGATGCTTGTAATTCTCGGCTATTTATAATATTGGTTCTTGGTTTTCTGTAACCATCGAGTCAATATTCCATTCCTTTATAATATTGGTTCTTGGTTTTCTATAACCATCGGGTCAATATTCCATCCCTCTTAATCTCTAATGGCGATTCGGGTTCGATTTCCAGTCTTTGTTGTCGGCTCTTGCGGCAGGTCTCGTGGGGTTCGCATCATTTGGTATCAGAGCCTAAGTTCCAAATCGAGGTTTCATCTATCCTTGTTCTTTTCTTTTTCTTCATTCTAGAATCTTTAGATATAGCTTTCATTTCTATACTTTCCATTAATCTTGTCTGATCTGATCTTAGCTGTCTAAATCGTCAAAAAAAAAGAAGAAAGAAAAAGTGCAAAAAAAAAAAAAAAAAAAAGGAGTTATCATCGGGTGTTGTTCGCAGCACCATTTGCTGTCTTCGTGGGCGAAGAATTTATTGCACAATTTGTTGTCTTTGTGTTCTAATCGTCTTGGCGTTAAGTTGACCTGTCATAGTAGCTCTTCCGTACGCAGTGTCTTCTATCAATCCATAAACTACGTCGTTGGGTCAGATTGTGTCATATCATTTTCTGTGGATCTAATATTATAAGTTGTTCGGGTTGAACTCGTTTTCCGCCTTGCGATCGGATTGATTAGTTGCCCTAGACTTTTGAAGAGGAGAGGAAAAAGGCAAGAGTGTGTGAGAACATCAGAGGATAAAAGCCTATTTTGAGTGAAAACACGAGTGTTTTGAGTGGCATCTTGCTGAGTGTAAACACGTGAGGGAGCGCGTGAGGATCCTATAATTGCATATTTTATCATGTCACACGAAAATAGTGGAGACGACAGAGGACCTGATTTGAACATGACGTTACGAGCCATGCAACAACAGTTTGAGCGCATGAACATGGTTTTCGGTGAATTCCGAGAAAGGTTGGATAGGCAAGACGAACGGTTGGAACGGCTTCGACCTGCGCCCGTGCCACGGATTAGGAGACCCCACCGACAACCATCCGTTGATACTCTTGATGAAGAAGCATATGATGAAGAAGAGGAAGTGGCCTCCGATGACACTTGGGGGAGAGGTAGAGGAAGAGGAGGCAGACCAAGGCATTTCGTTCGTAGGGAGCACCGGAGGAGAGACGCCGTGGACCATAACACAGGTTCGATTAAGCTGATCATACCTCCATTCCAAGGTAAAAACGACCCCGATGTTTACATTGAATGGGAGAGGAAGGTTGAGCTTGTGTTTCATTGTCATAATTATTCAGAGGAAAAGAAAGTTAAATTGGCTGCAGTTGCTTTCACCGATTATGCCATTGTTTGGTGGGACCAATTAACTGTGAGTAGACGCAGGAATCGTGAGCCTCGTATTGATACTTGGGAGGAAATGAAAGCAGTAATGAGAAGAAGGTTTGTTCCTTCCCATTATTATCGGGACTTGCACTTGAAGTTGCAAAGTCTGAAGCAAGGTTCCAAGTCGGTGGAGGATTATTACAAGGAGATGGAAATAGCCATGATACGTGCTAATGTTGAGGAGGACCGAGAAGCAACCATGGCTCGATTCATCTGTGGCCATAATCGGGAGATTGCCAATGTAGTCGAGCTGCAACATTACGTGGAGATTGACGACGTGGTACACATGGCCATGAAGGTTGAGAGGCAGCTCAAGAGAGGGGGTCGAACATCTTCAAAGGTAGAAGCTTCTGGTTCAGCGTCTTGGAGATCGAAGTTGGGTTCTTCTACGAAACCGGACGAGAAGACTGATTATAAGCCAAAGGGAGACACCTACAAGACCCAAGCCAACAACAAGGATAAGGGTAAAACTTTTTCTGAACCTCAAAGAAATCGTGATATCAAATGTTTTCGTTGTTTGGGCTCAGGTCACATTGCTTCCCAATGTCCAAACAAGCGGACCATGATTATGATGGAGAGTGGGGATATCGAGACTGAAGAAGAAGAAGATAGTGATTCCATGCATCCACTCGAAGATGCTAGTGACGTCGAGCATGCGGTTGAAGGTCAAGCCTTAGTTATCATGCGAGCCCTACATGTTCAAGTTAGAGAGGATGGTGATGAGGTGCAAAGGGAGAATATCTTCTACACTCGTTGCCATGTGAAGGATCGTGTGTGTGGGTTGATTATTGACGGAGGAAGTTGCGTGAATGTGGCCAGCAAGTTGATGGTAGACGAGCTCGGTTTGCATACCCAAAAACATCACAAGCCGTACAAACTCCGGTGGCTGAATGAATGCGGTGAAGTGAAGGTAAATAAACAGGTTCTTGTGTCCTTCTGTATTGGAAAGTACCGGGATGAGGTTCTTTGTGATGTTGTACCAATGAGTGCTAGCCATATGTTGCTCGGGAGACCATGGCAGTTCGACAGGAGAGTGATACATGATGGGTATAGGAACCGATATTCATTTGTAAAGGACGGGAAGAAAGTAACACTTGCACCCTTGAAATCGACTCAAGTGTTTGAGGATCAGATTCGATTTAAAAGGTCTCTTAGTGAGAAGAGTGAAAAAGTGGCTGAAAAACAAAAAGAGAAAGAGAGTGATCTTGAGAGAAAAGAAAGTGGAGAGAATGTGAAAAACAAGAGTGAAAAGATGGAGAGTTCAGAAAAAAGGGAGAGGAAATTGAGTTTTTATGCAAAAGAAAGAGAGCTTAAGGGTGCTTATAAGGGTAATAGACCGATGATCTTGTTCTTGTACAAGGAGGTGTATCTTTCTATTTCTGACCTTGACTCTACTTTGCCTAGTGTTGCTATTTCTCTCTTGCAGGAATTCGAAGATGTCTTTCCCGAAGAAATGCCGCAGGGACTACCACCAATAAGAGGGATTGAGCATCAGATTGATCTTATTCCAGGAGCTCCTATTCCAAACCGACCGGCCTATCGAAGTAGTCCGGAAGAGGCTAAAGAACTTCAGAGGCAAGTTGAGGAGCTATTGGCCAAAGGACATGTTCGAGAAAGTATGAGCCCATGCGCTGTCCTTGTTCTGCTCGTTCCAAAGAAAGACGGGACTTGGAGAATGTGTGTCGATTGTAGAGCTGTGAACAAGATCACGGTAAAATATCGATTGTAGAGCTGTGAACTCAATCCAACGTGAAAATAGGCATGAGGGGTATTTATTTCGTGAAAATAGGCTATGTATTCCAAAGAGTTCCATGCGTGAATTACTTGTTAGGGAGTCTCATGGGGGAGGGTTGATGGGGCACTTTGGAGTTGCTAAGACCTTGGACATTCTGAAGGAGCACTTCTTTTGGCCTCACATGAAAAGAGATGTCGAGAGAATTTGTTCAGGTGCATCACATGTAAGAAGGCTAAATCGAAAATTCATCCACATGGACTTTACATGCCATTACCTGTTCCAAGTCACCCTTGGATTGATATCTCCATGGATTTTGTTTTGGGTCTACCTAGATCTAGGAATGGTCGAGATTCTATCTTTGTGGTTGTTGACCGATTTTCAAAAATGGTACACTTTATCCCTTGTCATAAAACTGATGATGCTACTCATGCGGCAAATCTTTTCTTTAGGGAAGTGGTGCGTTTACATGGAGTCCCTAAGACGATTGTGAGTGATAGGGATGCGAAATTTCTGAGTCATTTTTGGAGAGTTCTGTGCGCTAAGTTGGGAACAACTTTGTTGTTTTCTACTACCTGTCACCCACAAACAGATGGACAAACCGAGGTTGTCAATCGAACCTTGGGCACTTTGTTGCGCGCTGTGACTGGAAAGAATTTGAAAGCTTGGGAAGATTGCATTCCATTCGTTGAATTTGCATATAATAGGACTGTGCATTCTTCTACAAAGTTTTCACCATTTGAGGTTGTTTATGGTTTTAATCCACTAACTCCATTGGACTTGATTCCTTTACCTGTAAATGAGCTTCCTAATCTTGATGGAAAGAAAAAGGCAGAGTTGGTGAAGCAGATTCATGAAGGGGCACGGCAAAACATTTTGAAGAAGAATGAACAAGCAGCAACCCGAGCCAACAAAGGAAGGAAGCGGGTCACTTTTCAACCTGGAGATTGGGTTTGGAGAGATTTCCGAGCCTGAGGAATTCCAAGTTGAATCCACGCGGAGATGGACCATTTCAAGTTCTGGATAAGATCAATGACAATGCTTATAAGATTGATCTTCCAGGTGAGTATCAAGTAAGTTCGACTTTTAATGTTTCTGATCTTTCTCCCTTTGACGCAGGTTCAGATTCGAGGACGAATCCTTTTGAAGAGAGGGGGAATGATACGACTCGGGGTCAAACCGACGAGCATAGGTCGGAAGGACTTCGTGATGAGGATCGTGGGCACGATGATGGGGCTGAAGCACACGAGCTCGGAAGTGGGATTCGTGAAGAGGGAGCTGATGCACAAGATCTCGGAGGCTTACATGTTTCGAGTGGACCAATCACACGAGCGAAGGCAAGACAGATCCAGCAAGCTGTGGAGAGCTCATTTGCGGGTTTCTTGGGCCAAGAGGAGACTAATTCGAATTGGTCTCTAAAGGGCCTTACCCAATTAACTTGTCTTGAGATGGTCAATAGCCCATCTAAGATTAGAGTAGACGCATAAGGAAAGCCAAGAGATGCTGAATAAGGAATAAAAAGACTGCCAAATATTCTAGGGGGGCCTTTATTTAGTTTCCTCTATTAATTCCGGTTTTAGGAAACTAAAGATATTCCAGTTGCCAAATTTATTAGTTTCCAGATTCTCCTAGGCTTATATAAAGGAGGCTGAATAGCTGATTAGAGGTACTTTCAGGCTACACTGGTGAGAATTTTCCTCCATGTTGTTCTTCGGCAACCTTCCGTGATTGCAAGCATGGATGCTTGTAATTCTCGGCTATTTATAATATTGGTTCTTGGTTTTCTGTAACCATCGAGTCAATATTCCATTCCTTTATAATATTGGTTCTTGGTTTTCTATAACCATCGGGTCAATATTCCATCCCTCTTAATCTCTAATGGCGATTCGGGTTCGATTTCCAGTCTTTGTTGTCGGCTCTTGCGGCAGGTCTCGTGGGGTTCGCATCATTTGGTATCAGAGCCTAAGTTCCAAATCGAGGTTTCATCTATCCTTGTTCTTTTCTTTTTCTTCATTCTAGAATCTTTAGATATAGCTTTCATTTCTATACTTTCCATTAATCTTGTCTGATCTGATCTTAGCTGTCTAAATCGTCAAAAAAAAAAGAAGAAAGAAAAAGTGCAAAAAAAAAAAGAAAAAAAAAGGAGTTATCATCGGGTGTTGTTCGTAGCACCATTTGCTGTCTTCGTGGGCGAAGAATTTATTGCACAATTTGTTGTCTTTGTGTTCTAATCGTCTTGGCGTTAAGTTGACCTGTCATAGTAGCTCTTCCGTACGCAGTGTCTTCTATCAATCCATAAACTACGTCGTTGGGTCAGATTGTGTCATATCATTTTCTGTGGATCTAATATTATAAGTTGTTCGGGTTGAACTCGTTTTCCGCCTTGCGATCGGATTGATTAGTTGCCCTAGACTTTTGAAGAGGAGAGGAAAAAGGCAAGAGTGTGTGAGAACATCAGAGGATAAAAGCCTATTTTGAGTGAAAACACGAGTGTTTTGAGTGGCATCTTGCTGAGTGTAAACACGTGAGGGAGCGCGTGAGGATCCTATAATTGCATATTTTATCATGTCACACGAAAATAGTGGAGACGACAGAGGACCTGATTTGAACATGACGTTACGAGCCATGCAACAACAGTTTGAGCGCATGAACATGGTTTTCGGTGAATTCCGAGAAAGGTTGGATAGGCAAGACGAACGGTTGGAACGGCTTCGACCTGCGCCCGTGCCACGGATTAGGAGACCCCACCGACAACCATCCGTTGATACTCTTGATGAAGAAGCATATGATGAAGAAGAGGAAGTGGCCTCCGATGACACTTGGGGGAGAGGTAGAGGAAGAGGAGGCAGACCAAGGCATTTCGTTCGTAGGGAGCACCGGAGGAGAGACGCCGTGGACCATAACACAGGTTCGATTAAGCTGATCATACCTCCATTCCAAGGTAAAAACGACCCCGATGTTTACATTGAATGGGAGAGGAAGGTTGAGCTTGTGTTTCATTGTCATAATTATTCAGAGGAAAAGAAAGTTAAATTGGCTGCAGTTGCTTTCACCGATTATGCCATTGTTTGGTGGGACCAATTAACTGTGAGTAGACGCAGGAATCGTGAGCCTCGTATTGATACTTGGGAGGAAATGAAAGCAGTAATGAGAAGAAGGTTTGTTCCTTCCCATTATTATCGGGACTTGCACTTGAAGTTGCAAAGTCTGAAGCAAGGTTCCAAGTCGGTGGAGGATTATTACAAGGAGATGGAAATAGCCATGATACGTGCTAATGTTGAGGAGGACCGAGAAGCAACCATGGCTCGATTCATCTGTGGCCATAATCGGGAGATTGCCAATGTAGTCGAGCTGCAACATTACGTGGAGATTGACGACGTGGTACACATGGCCATGAAGGTTGAGAGGCAGCTCAAGAGAGGGGGTCGAACATCTTCAAAGGTAGAAGCTTCTGGTTCAGCGTCTTGGAGATCGAAGTTGGGTTCTTCTACGAAACCGGACGAGAAGACTGATTATAAGCCAAAGGGAGACACCTACAAGACCCAAGCCAACAACAAGGATAAGGGTAAAACTTTTTCTGAACCTCAAAGAAATCGTGATATCAAATGTTTTCGTTGTTTGGGCTCAGGTCACATTGCTTCCCAATGTCCAAACAAGCGGACCATGATTATGATGGAGAGTGGGGATATCGAGACTGAAGAAGAAGAAGATAGTGATTCCATGCATCCACTCGAAGATGCTAGTGACGTCGAGCATGCGGTTGAAGGTCAAGCCTTAGTTATCATGCGAGCCCTACATGTTCAAGTTAGAGAGGATGGTGATGAGGTGCAAAGGGAGAATATCTTCTACACTCGTTGCCATGTGAAGGATCGTGTGTGTGGGTTGATTATTGACGGAGGAAGTTGCGTGAATGTGGCCAGCAAGTTGATGGTAGACGAGCTCGGTTTGCATACCCAAAAACATCACAAGCCGTACAAACTCCGGTGGCTGAATGAATGCGGTGAAGTGAAGGTAAATAAACAGGTTCTTGTGTCCTTCTGTATTGGAAAGTACCGGGATGAGGTTCTTTGTGATGTTGTACCAATGAGTGCTAGCCATATGTTGCTCGGGAGACCATGGCAGTTCGACAGGAGAGTGATACATGATGGGTATAGGAACCGATATTCATTTGTAAAGGACGGGAAGAATGTAACACTTGCACCCTTGAAATCGACTCAAGTGTTTGAGGATCAGATTCGATTTAAAAGGTCTCTTAGTGAGAAGAGTGAAAAAGTGGCTGAAAAACAAAAAGAGAAAGAGAGTGATCTTGAGAGAAAAGAAAGTGGAGAGCATGTGAAAAACAAGAGTGAAAAGATGGAGAGTTCATAAAAAGGGAGAGGAAATTGAGTTTTTATGCAAAAGAAAGAGAGCTTAAGGGTGCTTATAAGGGTAATAGACCGATGATCTTGTTCTTGTACAAGGAGGTGTATCTTTCTATTTCTGACCTTGACTCTACTTTGCCTAGTGTTGCTATTTCTCTCTTGCAGGAATTCGAAGATGTCTTTCCCGAAGAAATGCCGCAGGGACTACCACCAATAAGAGGGATTGAGCATCAGATTGATCTTATTCCAGGAGCTCCTATTCCAAACCGACCGGCCTATCGAAGTAGTCCGGAAGAGGCTAAAGAACTTCAGAGGCAAGTTGAGGAGCTATTGGCCAAAGGACATGTTCGAGAAAGTATGAGCCCATGCGCTGTCCTTGTTCTGCTCGTTCCAAAGAAAGACGGGACTTGGAGAATGTGTGTCGATTGTAGAGCTGTGAACAAGATCACGGTAAAATATCGATTGTAGAGCTGTGAACTCAATCCAACGTGAAAATAGGCATGAGGGGTATTTATTTCGTGAAAATAGGCTATGTATTCCAAAGAGTTCCATGCGTGAATTACTTGTTAGGGAGTCTCATGGGGGAGGGTTGATGGGGCACTTTGGAGTTGCTAAGACCTTGGACATTCTGAAGGAGCACTTCTTTTGGCCTCACATGAAAAGAGATGTCGAGAGAATTTGTTCAGGTGCATCACATGTAAGAAGGCTAAATCGAAAATTCATCCACATGGACTTTACATGCCATTACCTGTTCCAAGTCACCCTTGGATTGATATCTCCATGGATTTTGTTTTGGGTCTACCTAGATCTAGGAATGGTCGAGATTCTATCTTTGTGGTTGTTGACCGATTTTCAAAAATGGTACACTTTATCCCTTGTCATAAAACTGATGATGCTACTCATGCGGCAAATCTTTTCTTTAGGGAAGTGGTGCGTTTACATGGAGTCCCTAAGACGATTGTGAGTGATAGGGATGCGAAATTTCTGAGTCATTTTTGGAGAGTTCTGTGCGCTAAGTTGGGAACAACTTTGTTGTTTTCTACTACCTGTCACCCACAAACAGATGGACAAACCGAGGTTGTCAATCGAACCTTGGGCACTTTGTTGCGCGCTGTGACTGGAAAGAATTTGAAAGCTTGGGAAGAATTCATTCCATTCGTTGAATTTGCATATAATAGGACTGTGCATTCTTCTACAAAGTTTTCACCATTTGAGGGTTGTTTATGGTTTTAATCCACTAACTCCATTGGACTTGATTCCTTTACCTGTAAATGAGCTTCCTAATCTTGATGGAAAGAAAAAGGCAGAGTTGGTGAAGCAGATTCATGAAGGGGCACGGTGATGCGATTCCCGCCAAGAATGACGAGACCCGACAACTAAAGGAACCCAAGATCGTTCCACGATCAGATTTGATTGACGAACCCTCGACCCGTTGTTTACGACAAAAACAAGAACCTTGGTATAACTGACCTCAACCCGTTGTTTAATGCGAAACAAGAACCTCGGTATATAGGAAGACGCCACAAACGGTAATGGAAAACCGCTTGATAAGTCGATGAAGACGCCACAAACGGTGGTGGAAAGCCGTTTGATAAGTCGATGATGAACGCCACGGAAACTTCCGATAAGTTCGATTAGTTCTTCAAGAACCAAAGAGAATACTCTCACAATTTTCTGAATGTTCCCCCTATTAAAAATTGACTAAGATGAATATATATAGACATAAAGTAATCCTAATCTGGTCATATCTCCTCCTATAGATAAGGAAATTAAAACCAAGAATATCAATAGAGATATGACATAATCTATAAAGATATAAAATCTAAATACCCCTAGAATATCTCTATGAGATTTAAACTTCAAACAAATCTGATGTTATCTTCTGTTGATCATCAACTGTTCTAGAAACTTCCTTAAACACTTGCTGAATTTAGCCTTGTCCAGAATCTTCTATAACTTGAATAATGTTGATGGATCTTTGTGGATCACGTGATTCATGTCCAATGGGCCTCCACGAATTTGCTTGAGCCCAAACCTCTTGAATCAGGCCGTTGAGTTCATCTTTAAACTTCTTTGCTCGTGCTCGCGTAATCGGTCCAATTGGAACTTGAACTGGATCCCTTGAAGTCGTGCTACGATTTGCATCATTCCCCTCCTCTTGAAAAGGATTTGTCCTCAAATCATCACCTACATCAAAAGGAAGCAAATCAGAAACATTAAAAGTAGCACTTACATTGTACTCACCAGGTAAGTCTAGTTTATAAGCATTGTCATTGATGCGCTCCAGGACTTGAAAAGGTCCATCTCCTCTTGGAAGCAGTTTGGAACGTCTTTGCGCCGGAAATCTCTCTTTCCTCATATGCAACCAAACCCAATCTCCGGGTTCAAAAATCAGCTTATGACGGCCCTTGTTGGCGTGTTTTGTATACTGCTCCGTTTTTCGCTCAATGTTGAGTCTTGTTTTCTCATGAATCTGCTTGACAAATTCAGCTTTCTTTTTGCCATCTAAATTAACATGCTCAGTCAAAGGTAAAGGAGATAAATCCAATGGAGTTAAAGGATTAAATCCATAAACAACTTCAAATAGTGAAAATTTAGTAGCGGAATGAACAGATCTGTTATAAGCAAACTCAACATGTGGTAAACACTCTTCCCATGTTTTAATGTTTTTTTTAATGATTGCCCTCAACAAAGTAGACAAAGTTCTATTTACTACTTCCGTTTGACCATCAGTTTGTGGGTGACAAGTAGTAGAAAATAACAGCTTAGTACCTAACTTACACCACAAAGTCTTCCAAAAATAGCTCAAGAACTTAGCATCTCTATCCGAAACAATTGTTCTAGGCATGCCATGTAATCTCATAATCTCCCTAAAGAACAAATCAGCAACATGCGAGGCATCATCCGTTTTGTGACATGGAATAAAGTGTGCCATCTTAGAAAATCTATCCACAACCACAAAAATTGAATCTCTCCCACGTTTAGTCCTAGGTAATCCTAACACAAAGTCCATTGAAATATCAATCCAAGGCTCACTAGGAATTGGTAAAGGAGTATACAAACCGTTAGGCTGCACTCTGGATTTAGCTTGCCTACACGTAATGCATCTACCACAAATTCTCTCAACATCTCTTTTCATATGTGGCCAATAGAAGTGTTCTTGCAAAATAGCTAAAGTCTTTGCTACTCCAAAATGTCCAATTAATCCCCCACCATGTGATTCCTGCACTAATAACTCTCTCAAGGAACAATTTGGCACGCATAACTTATTCTCTCGAAACAGAAAGTCATCATGCCTAAAGAACTTACCACAAGGAATTTTCTCACAAGCTCGATATTCCTCACAAAATTCATGGTCATCAGCATATAAATTTTTAATGTGCTCAAAACCAAGCAATTTTGCATCAAGTGTAGAGAGTAATGCATACCTGCGAGAAAGTGCATCGGCGACCACATTCTCCTTACCTTGCTTATACCGAATGACGTATGGAAACGTCTCGATGAACTCCACCCATCGGGCATGTCTTTTGTTTAGTTTGTGTTGGCCCTTCAGGTGTTTCAAGGACTCATGATCGGTGTGTATCACGAACTCCTTAGGCCATAGGTAGTGCTGCCACGTCTCTAAAGCTCGAACCAATGCATACAACTCTTTATCATAAGTTGGATAGTTTAAGGCTGCACCGCTTAGTTTTTCGCTGAAGTAAGCAATTGGTCGTCCTTCCTGCATGAGAACTGCACCTATACTAACACCTGAAGCATCACATTCAATCTCAAAAGTTTTAGAAAAGTTAGGTAAAGATAATAAAGGAGCGTTGGTCAGCTTCTCTTTGATTAGCTGAAACGCCTTCTCTTGTTCTTCTCCCCATCTAAATCCAACGTTTTTCTTGATCACTTCAGTAAGTGGTGCTGCTATGCTACTAAAGTCCTTCACGAACCGCCGATAGAAACTAGCAAGTCCATGAAAACTACGAACATTACTTACACTTGTGGGATTAGGCCACTCTTGGATTGCACGTACCTTCTCCTCATCAACCTGTATACCTTGTGCACTAACAACAAATCCCAAAAAAACAAGCTTATCGGTGCAAAAAGTACACTTCTTCATATTAGCAAATAACTTTTCCTTCCTAAGCACATCTAAGACAGATTTCAAATGTACCTTATGATCATCTAAGTTTTTGCTGTAAACTAGTATATCATCAAAGTAGACAACCACAAATCTACCTATAAATGCACGCAAAACATGATTCATAAGTCTCATAAAGGTGCTTGGAGCATTAGTCAAACCAAAAGGCATAACTAACCATTCGTACAAACCGTATTTTGTTTTAAAGGCAGTTTTCCATTCATCTCCTTCTTTCATTCTAATCTGATGATAACCACTCTTTAAATCAATTTTAGAAAATACACAAGAACCATGTAACTCATCTAACATATCATCTAAGCGAGGAATAGGATGACGATACTTTACCGTTATGTTGTTGATTGCTCGGCAATCAACACACATTCTCCACGTCCCATCCTTCTTAGGTACAAGTATTACTGGAACAGCGCATGGGCTCAAGCTCTCCCTCACGTACCCTTTCTCTAACAACTCCTTTACCTGCCGTTGAAGCTCCTTTGTCTCCTCAGGATTGCTCCTATAGGCTGGTCGGTTTGGAATTGTCGCACCGGGAACAAAATCAATTTGATGTTCAATCCCTCGGATTGGAGGTAAGCCATGTGGTGTTTCCTCGGGAAAGACATCCTCATACTCCTGCAAAAGAGAAACAACAGAACTAGGAAGAGAGATATCAAGTTCGTTAGTATTGAAAAATGCCTCTTTGTACAAAAGTACAATCATCGGCTGATTTAAAAACATTGCTTGCCTAATTTCTCCCATGTTTGCATAAAAATTCTTTTGTTTTCTCTCTGATTTTCTCTCAATGGCCGAATTTTGATTTTCTTTTTCTCTCTCATTTTTCTCGACCTCTCTCTGATTTTCCCTCGTTTTCTTCTGTTCACTCTCTTTCTTTTGATCACTCTCTTTTTGCAATCTCACTTGATCCTCATATACTTGCTGCGGAGTCAATGGTACAAGAGTGATTGATCGCTGATTAAGTACAAAGGAATATTTGTTCGTAAAGCCATCATGCTTCACTCGTCTATCAAATTGCCATGGACGCCCTAGCAACAAGTGTCCTGCTTGCATCGGTACTACATCACACAACACTTCATCTTCGTATTTACCGATTCGAAATGCAACTAACACCTGCTTGTTCACCCTTATCTCACCACTATCATTCAACCATTGCAGCTTGTACGGCCTAGGGTGCTTCACCATGGGCAGTCTTAATTTTTCCACCATTGTTGCACTTGCGACATTAGTACAACTACCACCATCAATAATCACACTACATACCTTGTCTTTGATGTAGCACCTAGTGTGAAAGATGTTCTCCCGCTGCACTTCTTCAACTCCTTTTGTTTGCAAGCTTAATGCTCTCCTTGCCACCAATGTCAATGCATCTGGAGCTAAATATTCCTCTTCGGGAACGTCCTCCAATGGGGGCATGTCATCGGTGTCGGAATCTTCAGTGTCGGTCACAATGTCACCATTGTCTCGCATCACCATGACCCGCTTGTTTGGGCATTGACTTGCTATGTGTCCCCTGCCTTGGCATTTAAAACACTTAATGTCACGATTCCTGGAGGTAGAAATGTCGGTTTTACCTTGAGGAACATGGCTGGTTGCTTCTCGCTTTTGCTTGGTTTTCAACATCGACGTGGATTGCTTCTCATCTTTCTTCCACTGATTCGGTTTCCAAGTGGATGTGCTTGGACTTTGGCTTGCACGTGTATTGCCTCTCCTCTTGAACTGGTTCTCAATCTTGATGGCCATGTGCACCATATCCTCCAACTCCACATAATGTTGTAATTCCACGGTATTTTGAATTTCTCGGTTCAATCCAGCCAAAAATCTTGCCATAGTAGCCTCTCGATCCTCCTCTATGTTAGCTCTAATCATGGCCACTTCCATCTCCTTAAAATATTCCTCTACACTCCGGTTACCTTGCCTAAGACTTTGTAACTTATTATACAGCTCCCGGTAGTAATAACTAGGAACAAATCGCTTCCTCATCACCCTTTTCATTTCCTCCCACGTAGCTATAGGTGGCTCTCTATTTCTTCGCCTATTTATCATCAATTGATCCCACCAAACAATTGCATAATCCGAGAATTCAATTGCTGCCAATTTGACTTTCTTCAGCTCGGAATAACTATAACAATCAAATACAAACTCCACCTTTTTCTCCCACTCAAGGTATGCTTCGGGATCACTCTTTCCTTGGAACGATGGGATTTTCATCTTAATACTACCCAAGTTATAATCTTCCCGATTCCTATCTTCTCTAAACCGCCCTCCATGTCTCCTATTACTAACAACCGAATCTCGATCATCTTCATCAAAACCAGCCCCATAAATCTCTTCATCTTCAACCCTCACTTCCCTCGGTTGAACTCTTTCCCTCCTACGTGCATTAGGAGCGTTTCGTGGCTGCTCCACACGTTTATTCTCTATCAGATCTATCCGTTCATGAACCTGCTCAAACTCCAACCGCATCACACGCCTCATCTCACTCATCATGGCCTCTATAAGTATTTTCGAATCAGCCAATTCCGTTGCACCTTCGGGAATACTCTTAGCACTATTGTGAGACATGATTGCTGCAAAATAAAGTTAGAAAGAATGGACCTCACAATTCGCTCCCTTACGTGTTTACACTCAAGAATGTGAATCACTCTACACTCGTGTTTTCACTCAACAAATATGTGGCTTTTAACCCTCTAATATTCTCACCGCTCTTGCCTTTTTCCACTCGACAATTCTCTTTCAGTTCCTTTGGAACTAAACAAACAACTCCAAATTTTCCAGCAACAATTCACCAAGAACTCATCAAGGAAAATTAATGATCAAAGGAAATTTCAGGAAGAAAAGAAGCAAGAGAAAAGGCAACTACTATGAAGGATTAAATAAACCAGAATGTTATATGAAATTATGGGATCAGAATCAATGCAGATTACAAAGAACGAGAAATAACAACTTTAGAATGGTCTGATGTAAAAAATTTGGATCAAATTGACAACGATGTCTTCTTTCTTTTCTTTCGATCTTTTTTTTTTCTCAGCTCTGTATTTTTTTTTTGGCCGATTTTTTTTCAGCTCTTTTTTTTTTCAGCTTTGTATATTTTTTTTTTCAGCCGAAATTTTTTTTTTTTTTTTTACTAATAATCCACAAAGAACAATTTCGATGAAGCGAAACTCAGCAAATTGAAACAAAAAAGGATAGGATAAACCCGATTTGAAGCCTGATGCTCTGATACCAAATGATGCGATTCCCGCCAAGAATGACGAGACCCGACAACTAAAGGAACCCAAGATCGTTCCACGATCAGATTTGATTGACGAACCCTCGACCCGTTGTTTACGACAAAAAACAAGAACCTTGGTATAACTGACCTCAACCCGTTGTTTAATGCGAAACAAGAACCTCGGTATATAGGAAGACGCCACAAACGGTAATGGAAAACCGCTTGATAAGTCGATGAAGACGCCACAAACGGTGGTGGAAAGCCGTTTGATAAGTCGATGATGAACGCCACGGAAACTTCCGATAAGTTCGATTAGTTCTTCAAGAACCAAAGAGAATACTCTCACAATTTTCTGAATGTTCCCCCTATTAAAAATTGACTAAGATGAATATATATAGACATAAAGTAATCCTAATCTGGTCATATCTCCTCCTATAGATAAGGAAATTAAAACCAAGAATATCAATAGAGATATGACATAATCTATAAAGATATAAAATCTAAATACCCCTAGAATATCTCTATGAGATTTAAACTTCAAACAAATCTGATGTTATCTTCTGTTGATCATCAACTGTTCTAGAAACTTCCTTAAACACTTGCTGAATTTAGCCTTTTCCAGAATCTTCTATAACTTGAATAATGTTGATGGATCTTTGTGGATCACGTGATTCATGTCCAATGGGCCTCCACGAATTTGCTTGAGCCCAAACCTCTTGAATCAGGCCGTTGAGTTCATCTTTAAACTTCTTTGCTCGTGCTCGCGTAATCGGTCCAATTGGAACTTGAACTGGATCCCTTGAAGTCGTGCTACGATTTGCATCAAACCCGAGCCAACAAAGGAAGGAAGCGGGTCACTTTTCAACCTGGAGATTGGGTTTGGAGAGATTTCCGAGCCTGAGGAATTCCAAGTTGAATCCACGCGGAGATGGACCATTTCAAGTTCTGGATAAGATCAATGACAATGCTTATAAGATTGATCTTCCAGGTGAGTATCAAGTAAGTTCGACTTTTAATGTTTCTGATCTTTCTCCCTTTGACGCAGGTTCAGATTCGAGGACGAATCCTTTTGAAGAGAGGGGGAATGATACGACTCGGGGTCAAACCGACGAGCATAGGTCGGAAGGACTTCGTGATGAGGATCGTGGGCACGATGATGGGGCTGAAGCACACGAGCTCGGAAGTGGGATTCGTGAAGAGGGAGCTGATGCACAAGATCTCGGAGGCTTACATGTTTCGAGTGGACCAATCACACGAGCGAAGGCAAGACAGATCCAGCAAGCTGTGGAGAGCTCATTTGCGGGTTTCTTGGGCCAAGAGGAGACTAATTCGAATTGGTCTCTAAAGGGCCTTACCCAATTAACTTGTCTTGAGATGGTCAATAGCCCATCTAAGATTAGAGTAGACGCATAAGGAAAGCCAAGAGATGCTGAATAAGGAATAAAAAGACTGCCAAATATTCTAGGGGGGCCTTTATTTAGTTTCCTCTATTAATTCCGGTTTTAGGAAACTAAAGATATTCCAGTTGCCAAATTTATTAGTTTCCAGATTCTCCTAGGCTTATATAAAGGAGGCTGAATAGCTGATTAGAGGTACTTTCAGGCTACACTGGTGAGAATTTTCCTCCATGTTGTTCTTCGGCAACCTTCCGTGATTGCAAGCATGGATGCTTGTAATTCTCGGCTATTTATAATATTGGTTCTTGGTTTTCTGTAACCATCGAGTCAATATTCCATTCCTTTATAATATTGGTTCTTGGTTTTCTATAACCATCGGGTCAATATTCCATCCCTCTTAATCTCTAATGGCGATTCGGGTTCGATTTCCAGTCTTTGTTGTCGGCTCTTGCGGCAGGTCTCGTGGGGTTCGCATCATTTGGTATCAGAGCCTAAGTTCCAAATCGAGGTTTCATCTATCCTTGTTCTTTTCTTTTTCTTCATTCTAGAATCTTTAGATATAGCTTTCATTTCTATACTTTCCATTAATCTTGTCTGATCTGATCTTAGCTGTCTAAATCGTCAAAAAAAAAGGAGTTATCATCGGGTGTTGTTCGTAGCACCATTTGCTGTCTTCGTGGGCGAAGAATTTATTGCACAATTTGTTGTCTTTGTGTTCTAATCGTCTTGGCGTTAAGTTGACCTGTCATAGTAGCTCTTCCGTACGCAGTGTCTTCTATCAATCCATAAACTACGTCGTTGGGTCAGATTGTGTCATATCATTTTCTGTGGATCTAATATTATAAGTTGTTCGGGTTGAACTCGTTTTCCGCCTTGCGATCGGATTGATTAGTTGCCCTAGACTTTTGAAGAGGAGAGGAAAAGGCAAGAGTGTGTGAGAACATCAGAGGATAAAAGCCTATTTTGAGTGAAAACACGAGTGTTTTGAGTGGCATCTTGCTGAGTGTAAACACGTGAGGGAGCGCGTGAGGATCCTATAATTGCATATTTTATCATGTCACACGAAAATAGTGGAGACGACAGAGGACCTGATTTGAACATGACGTTACGAGCCATGCAACAACAGTTTGAGCGCATGAACATGGTTTTCGGTGAATTCCGAGAAAGGTTGGATAGGCAAGACGAACGGTTGGAACGGCTTCGACCTGCGCCCGTGCCACGGATTAGGAGACCCCACCGACAACCATCCGTTGATACTCTTGATGAAGAAGCATATGATGAAGAAGAGGAAGTGGCCTCCGATGACACTTGGGGGAGAGGTAGAGGAAGAGGAGGCAGACCAAGGCATTTCGTTCGTAGGGAGCACCGGAGGAGAGACGCCGTGGACCATAACACAGGTTCGATTAAGCTGATCATACCTCCATTCCAAGGTAAAAACGACCCCGATGTTTACATTGAATGGGAGAGGAAGGTTGAGCTTGTGTTTCATTGTCATAATTATTCAGAGGAAAAGAAAGTTAAATTGGCTGCAGTTGCTTTCACCGATTATGCCATTGTTTGGTGGGACCAATTAACTGTGAGTAGACGCAGGAATCGTGAGCCTCGTATTGATACTTGGGAGGAAATGAAAGCAGTAATGAGAAGAAGGTTTGTTCCTTCCCATTATTATCGGGACTTGCACTTGAAGTTGCAAAGTCTGAAGCAAGGTTCCAAGTCGGTGGAGGATTATTACAAGGAGATGGAAATAGCCATGATACGTGCTAATGTTGAGGAGGACCGAGAAGCAACCATGGCTCGATTCATCTGTGGCCATAATCGGGAGATTGCCAATGTAGTCGAGCTGCAACATTACGTGGAGATTGACGACGTGGTACACATGGCCATGAAGGTTGAGAGGCAGCTCAAGAGAGGGGGTCGAACATCTTCAAAGGTAGAAGCTTCTGGTTCAGCGTCTTGGAGATCGAAGTTGGGTTCTTCTACGAAACCGGACGAGAAGACTGATTATAAGCCAAAGGGAGACACCTACAAGACCCAAGCCAACAACAAGGATAAGGGTAAAACTTTTTCTGAACCTCAAAGAAATCGTGATATCAATGTTTTCGTTGCTTGGGCTCAGGTCACATTGCTTCCCAATGTCCAAACAAGCGGACCATGATTATGATGGAGAGTGGGGATATCGAGACTGAAGAAGAAGAAGATAGTGATTCCATGCATCCACTCGAAGATGCTAGTGACGTCGAGCATGCGGTTGAAGGTCAAGCCTTAGTTATCATGCGAGCCCTACATGTTCAAGTTAGAGAGGATGGTGATGAGGTGCAAAGGGAGAATATCTTCTACACTCGTTGCCATGTGAAGGATCGTGTGTGTGGGTTGATTATTGACGGAGGAAGTTGCGTGAATGTGGCCAGCAAGTTGATGGTAGACGAGCTCGGTTTGCATACCCAAAAACATCACAAGCCGTACAAACTCCGGTGGCTGAATGAATGCGGTGAAGTGAAGGTAAATAAACAGGTTCTTGTGTCCTTCTGTATTGGAAAGTACCGGGATGAGGTTCTTTGTGATGTTGTACCAATGAGTGCTAGCCATATGTTGCTCGGGAGACCATGGCAGTTCGACAGGAGAGTGATACATGATGGGTATAGGAACCGATATTCATTTGTAAAGGACGGGAAGAATGTAACACTTGCACCCTTGAAATCGACTCAAGTGTTTGAGGATCAGATTCGATTTAAAAGGTCTCTTAGTGAGAAGAGTGAAAAAGTGGCTGAAAAACAAAAAGAGAAAGAGAGTGATCTTGAGAGAAAAGAAAGTGGAGAGATGTGAAAACAAGAGTGAAAAGATGGAGAGTTCAGAAAAAGGGAGAGGAAATTGAGTTTTTATGCAAAAGAAAGAGAGCTTAAGGGTGCTTATAAGGGTAATAGACCGATGATCTTGTTCTTGTACAAGGAGGTGTATCTTTCTATTTCTGACCTTGACTCTACTTTGCCTAGTGTTGCTATTTCTCTCTTGCAGGAATTCGAAGATGTCTTTCCCGAAGAAATGCCGCAGGACTACCACCATAAGAGGGATGAGCATCAGATTGATCTTATTCCAGGAGCTCCTATTCCAAACCGACCGGCCTATCGAAGTAGTCCGGAAGAGGCTAAGAACTTCAGAGGCAAGTTGAGGAGCTATTGGCCAAAGGACATGTTCGAGAAAGTATGAGCCCATGCGCTGTCCTTGTTCTGCTCGTTCCAAAGAAAGACGGGACTTGGAGAATGTGTGTCGATTGTAGAGCTGTGAACAAGATCACGGTAAAATATCGATTGTAGAGCTGTGAACTCAATCCAACGTGAAAATAGGCATGAGGGGTATTTATTTCGTGAAAATAGGCTATGTATTCCAAAGAGTTCCATGCGTGAATTACTTGTTAGGGAGTCTCATGGGGGAGGGTTGATGGGGCACTTTGGAGTTGCTAAGACCTTGGACATTCTGAAGGAGCACTTCTTTTGCCTCACATGAAAGAGAGTCGAGAGAATTTGTTCAGGTGCATCACATGTAAGAAGGCTAAATCGAAAATTCATCCACATGGACTTTACATGCCATTCCTGTTCCAAGTCACCCTTGGATTGATATCTCCATGGATTTTGTTTTGGGTCTACCTAGATCTAGGAATGGTCGAGATTCTATCTTTGTGGTTGTTGACCGATTTTCAAAAATGGTACACTTTATCCCTTGTCATAAAACTGATGATGCTACTCATGCGGCAAATCTTTTCTTTAGGGAAGTGGTGCGTTTACATGGAGTCCCTAACGATGTGAGTGATAGGGATGCGAAATTTCTGAGTCATTTTGGAGAGTTTCTGTGCGCTAAGTTGGGAACAACTTTGTTGTTTTTTACTACCTGTCACCCACAAACAGATGGACCAAACCGAGGTTGTCAATCGAACCTTGGGCACTTTGTTGCGCGCTGTGACTGGAAAGAATTTGAAAGCTTGGGAAGATTGCATTCCATTCGTTGAATTTGCATATAATAGGACTGTGCATTCTTCTACAAAGTTTTCCATTTGAGGTTGTTTATGGTTTTAAATCCACTAACTCCATTGGACTTGATTCCTTTACCTGTAAATGAGCTTCCTAATCTTGATGGAAAGAAAAAGGCAGAGTTGGTGAAGCAGATTCATGAAGGGGCACGGCAAAAACATTTTGAAGAAGAATGAACAAGCAGCAACCCGAGCCAACAAAGGAAGGAAGCGGGTCACTTTTCAACCTGGAGATTGGGTTTGGAGAGATTTCCGAGCCTGAGGAATCCAAGTTGAATCCACGCCACGCGAGATGGACCATTTCAAAGTTCTGGATAAGATCAATGACAATGCTTATAAGATTGATCTTCCAGGTGAGTATCAGTAAGTTCGACTTTTAATGTTTCTGATCTTTCTCTCCCTTTGACGCAGGTTCAGATTCGAGGACGAATCCTTTTGAAGAGAGGGGGAATGATACGACTCGGGGTCAAACCGACGAGCATAGGTCGGAAGGACTTCGTGATAGGATCGTGGGCACGATGATGGGGCTGAAGCACACGAGCTCGGAAGTGGGATTCGTGAAGAGGGACTGATGCACAAGATCTCGGAGGCTTACATGTTTCGAGTGGACCAATCACACGAGCGAAGGCAAGACAGATCCAGCAAGCTGTGGAGAGCTCATTTGCGGTTTCTGTTTTTGGGCCAAGAGGAGACTAATTCGAATTGGTCTCTAAAGGGCCTTACCCAATTAACTTGTCTTGAGATGGTCAATAGCCCATCTAAGATTAGAGTAGACGCAATAAGGAAAGCCAAGAGATGCTGAATAGGATAAAAAGACTGCCAATATTCTAGGGGGCCTTTATTTAGTTCCTCTATTAATTCCGGTTTTAGGAACTAAGATATTCCAGTTGCCAAATTTATTAGTTTCCAGATTCTCTCCTAGGCTTATATAAAGGAGGCTGAATAGCTGATTAGAGGTACTTTCAGGCTACACTGGTGAGAATTTTCCTCCATGTTGTTCTCTTCGGCAACCTTCCGTGATTGCAAGCATGGATGCTTGTCATTCTCGGCTATTTAATATTGGTTCTTGGTTTTTCTGTAACCATCGAGTCAATATCCATTCCTTTATAATATGGTTCTTAGTTTTTCTATAACCATCGGGTCAATATTCCATCCCTCTTAATCTCTAATGGCGATTCGGGTTCGATTTCCATCTTTGTTGTCGGCTCTTGCGGCAGGTCTCGTGGGTTCGCATCATTTGGTATCAGAGCCTAAGTTCCAAATCGAGGTTTTCATCTATCCTTGTTCTTTTCTTTTTCTCTTCTTCTATCTAGAATCTTTAGATATAGCTTTCATTTCTATACTTTCCATTAATCTTGTCTGATCTGATCTTAGCTGTCTAAATCGTCAAAAAAAAAGAAGAAAGAAAAGGCAAAAAAAAAAAAAGAAAAAAAAAGGAGTTATCATCGGGTGTTTGTTCGCAGCACCATTGCTGTCTTCGTGGCGAAGAATTTATTGCACAATTTGTTGTCTTCTGTGTTCTAATCGCTTGGCGTTAAGTTGACCTGTCATAGTAGCTCTTCCGTACGCAGTGTCCTTCTATCAATCCATAAACTACGTCGTTGGGTCAGATTGTGTCATAATCATTTTCTGTGGATCTAATATTATAAGTTGTTCGGGTCGAACTCGTTTTTCCGCCTTGCGATCGGATTGATTAGTTGCCCTAGACTTTTGAAGAGGAGAGGAAAAAAGCAAGAGTGTGTGAGAACATCAAGAGGATAAAGCCTATTTTGAGTGAAAACACGAGTGTTTTTGAGTGGCATCTTGCTGAGTGTAACACGTGAGGGAGCGCGTGAGGATCCTATAATTGCATATTTTATCATGTCACACGAAAATAGTGGAGACGACAGAGGACCTGATTTGAACATGACGTTTACGAGCCATGCAACAACAGTTTGAGC
>NW_022204413.1:0-98528 GCF_007655135.1 Punica granatum | reverse complement strand
CCCCGTAGCTATATAGAGCTAGAAACCGATATTATAAGAAGCTTAAGAACTACAAGTATCGACTTGCAACCCTTGAAGCATAAGTTCAACAAGAACAATTTGGAGAATATCTCTCACAAGATAGGAAAAAATGGTAGAAGAGTTGTGTCTAAAACGAACCTAGGGAGGAGCTTATATAATGCTCTTGCAATTGAAGACAACTAAGGAAAACACATATTCTAGATGGCATATTCCAACCTAATAGTCCAACCAGATATCCAACCAGATATTCCAACCTAATATTCCACCAGATTTTGGGACCATCTCTAGAAGGCATATTCCAACCTAATAGTCAAACCAGAATTGGTGGCCATCTTCTAGGATGCATATTCAACCCGATTTGAGGTGGTTGTGGTCATCATTTAATGTCCCGATGTGTACTGATGAGGTTCAGCACTCTTGATGACCAAAATCAGCCCCGAGTCGACTCGCTCGTCTCTCGAACTGCATGCCTCTTCCAGAATATTCGTCCATAAGTTCTGCAAAGCGTGCTCCAATTTCTTGGCACGTGCTCTGGTTATCGGTCCGGTAGAAATATGCAACTTGTCCTCATGCTCGGAGACCGGCTCAACCCTATCATTCCCCCCTTCTTCAAAAGGATTCGTCCTCGAATCTGCGCCCACATCAAGGGAGAAAGATCATAAACATTAAATGTAGAACTCACTTGATACTCTCCCGGCAAATCGAGTTTATATGCATTGTCATTAATCTTTTCTAAGACTTGGAATGGTCCACTCCCTCGCGGATTTAGCTTTGATTTCCTTTGGCTTGAAAACCTCTCCTTCCTGGAAATGAACCCAGACCCAATCTCCCGGTTCGAAAGTGACATGCTTTCTTTCTTCCTTGTTGGCTCGAGTGGCAGCTGCTCATTTTTGTGCAAGATATGGTTCCTTGCTTCTTCATGGATCTTCTTCACAAGTTCTGCCTTACGCTTTCCATCAAGGCTAACAATCTCACCAATAGGCAATGGAGTTAATCCAATGGTGTCAGTGGATTAAAGCCATAAACAACCTCAAAGGGAGAAACTTAGTAGAAGAATGCATGGCCGATTATATGCAAACTCAATGAATGGAATGCAATCTTCCCAACTTTTCACGTTCCTTTTAATAACAGCTCGCAGCAAAGTACCTAAGGTTCGATTTACAACCTCTGTTTGCCCATCAGTTTGTGGATGGCAAGTGGTAGAAAACAATAGCTTTGTTCCCAATTTTCCCCCAAAAACACGCCAAAAGTGACTTAGGAACTTAACATCACGATCACTTACAATTGGTCTGGGATGCCATGCAAACGCACTACTTCCTTAAAGAAAAGGCCGCCACATGAGTAGCGTCATCCGTCTTCTTACAAGGAATAAAATGAGCCATCTTTGAAAACGATCCACTACTACACAAGATAGAATCCTTACCTTCTTAGTCCTAGGCAAACCCAAAACAAAATCCATTGATACATCAGTCCATGGATGACTAGGAACGGGCAAGGGCATGTAAAGTCCATGAGGTTGAATCTTAGACTTAGCTTTCTTACATGTGACACACCTAAAACAGATCCTTTCAACGTCTCTTTCATATGTGGCCAAAAGAAATGCTCTCTCAAAACACTAAGGTCTTAGCCACACCAAAATGCCCCATTAAACCTCCCCCATGGGCTTCCCTAACAAGCAATTCTCGCATGGAACTTTGTGGATACATAGCTTGTTTTCACAGAAACAAATACCCTCATGCTTATAAAACTTGTCAAAAGCCCCTTTTTCACATTCAGAAAAGACTTCCTTAAAATCATGATCATGCAAGTATAACTCTTTGATATATTCAAATCCCAAAAGTTTGGCATCAAGAGTTGAGATAAGAGTATACCTGCGAGATAAGCCATCAGCCACTACATTTTCCTTACCTTTCTTGTATTGGATCACATAGGGAAACATCTCGATGAACTCGATCCAACGTGTGTGCCTTCGGTTCAGCTTGCTTTGACCCTTTAAATGCTTCAAGGACTCATGGTCGGTGTGAATGATGAACTCCTTGGACCACAAGTAATGCTGCCATGTCTCCAAAGCCCTCACCAAAGCATAGAGTTCCTTGTCGTATGTGGAGTAGTTCAACGCAGCCCCATTGAGCTTCTCACTGAAGTAAGCAATAGGCCTCTTCTCTTGCATAAGGACGGCACCTATACCAATACCGGAAGCATCACATTCGATTTCAAAAGGTTTAGAAAAGTCCGGTAAAATCAGTAAAGGAGCAGAACTTAGCTTTTCTTTCAAGGTATTGAATGCATTCTCTTGCTCTTTGCCCCATCTAAAGCCAACTTCCTTCTTGATGATCTCGGTCAAAGGAGCAGCTATGGTGCTAAAATTGCGCACAAATCTTCGATAGAACCCAGCAAGGCCATGGAAGCTTCGGACCTCAGCAATGGTAGTGGATGTAGGCCATTCCCGGATTGCTTTCACCTTCTCTTCATCCACTTCCACACCCTTGGAACTTACGACAAAACCAAGAAAAACAACACTTTCCAAGAAAAATTCACACTTCTTAAGGTTAGCATACAACTTCTCATGCCTCAGCACCTCAAGAACACACCTCAAATGATTCATATGATCATGCTCAGTTTTGCTATAACTCAGAATATCATCAAAGTAAACAACAACAAATTTTCCAATGTAAGCACGCAAGACATGATTCATAAGGCGCATAAATGTGCTGGGTGCATTAGTCAATCCAAATGGCATCACTAACCACTCATACAATCCACTCTTGGTTTTAAATGCTATTTTCCACTCATCTCCTTCTTTCATGCAAATTTGATGGTATCCACTCTTCAAATCAATCTTGGAAAATATAGTGGAACCATGCAATTCATCAAGCATATCATCTAATCGAGGGATAGGATAGCGATACTTTACCGTTATCTTATTCACAGCTCGACAATCCACACACATTCTCCATGTGCCATCTTTCTTGGGAACAAGCAACACGGGCACAGAGCATGGACTCATGCTCTCTCGGACATAGCCCTTGGTCAGCAACTCATCAACTTGCTTTTGGAGTTCTTTTGCTTCTTCGGGATTACACCGATATGCTGGCCGGTTTGGAATGGGCGCTCCTGGAATGAAATCAATTTGATGTTCGATCCCACGGATTGGTGGCAATCCCGGTGGCGTCCCCTCAGGAAACACATCATCAAACTCCTGCAAAAGAGAAACCACAACACTAGGCAAATATAGGTTAAAAGTATTAGATAAGTAGGCCTCTTTGTACAAGAACAATATCATTGGCCTTTCATCCTTACTAACACTCTCTAATTCTCTTTCTTTTGTGAAGAAACTCAATTTCTTCCCCTCTTTTCTTTTCAAGGCTGAACTCTCATATTTTTCTTTCTTTTCACTCTCTTTCTCACTTTTCTCTCGAATTTCTTTCCTCTCACTTTTACTCTCCTTTTCTTTTGGTTCAGCCACTCTCTTACTTTCTTTTGAACTCTCAGCACTGGACCTTTTGATTTGGAGTTGCTCTTCGAACACTTGATGTGGTGGCAACGGTGCAAGTGTCATGCTTCGACCATCCTTGATGAAACTATACCGATTCTTGTACCCGTCATGTGTAGTTCTTCGATCAAATTGCCATGGCCTCCCGAGTAACAAATGGCTGACTATCATAGGAACTACATCACACAAAACTTCATCATGGTACTTCCCAATAGAAAATGAGATTAACACTTGTTTTGTCACCTTTAATTCACCACTCTCATTCAGCCACTGAAGTCTATTTGGCCTTGGATGCTTTTGAGTGCTCAAACCAAGCTTCTCCACCATCAGCTTGCTTGCCACATTCACAGTGCTTCCCCCATCAATAATCAGTCCACATACTCGATCCTTCACGTGGCATCGAGTGTAGAAAATGTTCTCTCTTTGTAGCCCATCACCATCTTCTTTGGCTTGCACATGTAGAGCTCTCAAAACAACAAGAGTTTGACCCGATACAGCATGCTCCACATCATCGGCATCTTCAAGTGATGGCATAGAGTCAGTGTCACTCTCATACTCATCCGCACTTGCAATCTCCCCGTTATCTAACATAATCATGGCTCTCTTGTTCGGGCATTGAGAAGCATAATGACCAGAACCCAAACAACGAAAGCATTTTACATCACGTTCTCTTTGAGGTTGGGAAGAAGAGTTACCCCTCTCCTTAGAATCAGATGATGGCTTGGTTGCGGGCTTGTTTCCCTTGGCCTTCTCCTCTTGCTTCGAACCAGTCCATTTAGGTCCAGCCCCTTCAAACTTGGAAGTCCACTTCGAATTCGAATTAGAGGATTCGAACCTGGATGACGATCGTCCCCCCTTCTTGAGTTGTCTCTCAACCTTCATAGCCATGTGCACCAATTCTTCAAGCTCCACATAATGGTGCAGCTCCACAATATTGGCAATCTCCCGATTAAGTCCACTAATGAACCGAGCCATGGTTGCCTCTCGATCCTCCTCAACATTGGCGCGAATCATGGCAATCTCCATCTCCTTGTGGTACTCCTCCACGGTCTTAGACCCTTGCTTAAGATTCTGCAGCTTCAAGTATAAATCCCGGTAGTAATGGGATGGGACAAACCTCCTCCGCATGACAGCTTTCATGCCCTCCCAATTGTCAATAGGTCGCTCTCCATTTCGGCGTCTACTCACCGTCAATTGATCCCACCAAACTATGGCATAGTCGGTGAATGCCACAGCTGCAAGCTTCACCTTCTTCTCCTCGGAGTAGTTGTGACAATCAAAAACCAGTTCAACCCTCCTTTCCCATTCGATGTAAATATCGGGATCGCTCTTGCCTTAGAATGGAGGAATGGTCAGCTTGATGGACCCCATATTACGATCAACGGTGTCTCTTTCTTGGCGCCTTCCACGTCCGCGCCATGGCGTCTCAGCCCTTGCCCCTCGATCTCGTCTCATTGCGGCAATGGAAGATACATCATCCTCATCATCATAGGATCTCTCCTCGTGGCCATCAAATGGATTAGTAGTAGGTGCTGGTTGTCGGTTATTGTTCCTCCTTGGTTGTTGATTGGGAGCTTGTCGCAACTGGTCAATCCGCTGATCATGCCTCTCCAACCGGTCATTAATCGTATTGAGCACCATGTTCATTCGCTCAAATTGTTGTTGCATAGCCCGAATAATTGTGCTTTGATCAGGCCCTCCACTACTTTGCTCATGTCCCCCGCTATCTTCTTGCGACATGTTGAAATCTGCAAAGAAATATTAGAGTAAAAGGACCTCACAATCACTCCCTCACGTGTTTACTCTCAAATCGATGTCACACAAACTCTCGTATTTCACTCGATACAAATGGCTTTTACCCTCTGATGGTCTCACTCCCTCTGGCCTTTTTCCTCTCACAGATTTCTCCACAAAGTTCTGGACGAACTGAGCAATCTAATTACAAGTCCTTGAGGAAATTACTTGTTCGCTCGAGCCACTTATAATATCAGTTCCAAGTAGCAAAGAAGCAAAGAGATATATGGATGGACAAGATGTGTGTAAAAGGAATGATCCCAGACAAATCAAAGATGGAATGGACACAAATACGATCGGAGAAAAGCAGAATGGAAGCAACTATGACAGATCTACTTAAGGCCTGTGTAATCAGATCTCCTCTCCTCTTTTTTTTTTTGATTCTTTTTCACGTTTTTTTGTTTTTTTTTTTTGGACGATTTTTTTTTAATAGCTATGAACGGATCAGTCAAGACTAAATGGAAAGGATAGAAATGGAAGATAGATCTAAAAATTCCAGAATGGTGAACAAGGAAAGAACAAGGATAGATGAAACCTCAATTTGGAGCCTAAGCTCTGATACCAAAATGATGTGAACCCCGTCGAATCCGTCGCGGAACCCAGCAACAATGATATGGAATCAAATCCCGGATCGTCCAAGATAGAGATTTCGAAAGGTGGAATATCGACCCCGTAGCTATATAGAGCTAGAAACCGATATTATAAGAAGCTTAAGAACTACAAGTAATCGACTTGCAACCCTTGAAGCATAAGTTCAACAAGAACAATTTGGAGAATATCTCTCACAAGATAGGAAAAATGGTAGAAGAGTTGTGTCTAAAACTAACCTAGGGAGGAGCTTATATAATGCTCTTGCAATTGAAGACAACTAAGGAAAACAAGCATATTCTAGATGGCATATTCCAACCTAATAGTCCAACCAGATATTCCAACCAGATATTCCAACCTAATATTCCAACCAGATTTGGTGACCATCTTCTAGAAGGCATATTCCAACCTAATAGTCAAACCAGAATTGGTGGCCATCTTCTAGGATGCATATTCAACCCGATTTGAGGTGGTTGTGGTCATCATTTAATGTCCCGATGTGTACTGATGAGGTTCAGCACTCTTGATGACCAAAATCAGCCCCGAGTCGACTCGCTCGTCTCTCGAACTGCATGCCTCTTCCAGAATATTCGTCCATAAGTTCTGCAAAGCGTGCTCCAATTTCTTGGCACGTGCTCTGGTTATCGGTCCGGTAGAAATATGCAACTTGTCCTCATGCTCGGAGACCGGCTCAACCCTATCATTTGTTGGCTCGGGTTGCTGCTTGTTCATTCTTCTTCAAAATGTTTTGCCGTGCCCCTTCATGAATCTGCTTCACCAACTCTGCCTTTTTCTTTCCATCAAGATTAGGAAGCTCATTTACAGGTAAAGGAATCAAGTCCAATGGAGTTAGTGGATTAAAACCATAAACAACCTCAAATGGTGAAAACTTTGTAGAAGAATGCACAGTCCTATTATATGCAAATTCAACGAATGGAATGCAATCTTCCCAAGCTTTCAAATTCTTTCCAGTCACAGCGCGCAACAAAGTGCCCAAGGTTCGATTGACAACCTCGGTTTGTCCATCTGTTTGTGGGTGACAGGTAGTAGAAAACAACAAAGTTGTTCCCAACTTAGCGCACAGAACTCTCCAAAAATGACTCAGAAATTTCGCATCCCTATCACTCACAATCGTCTTAGGGACTCCATGTAAACGCACCACTTCCCTAAAGAAAAGATTTGCCGCATGAGTAGCATCATCAGTTTTATGACAAGGGATAAAGTGTACCATTTTTGAAGATCGGTCAACAACCACAAAGATAGAATCTCGACCATTCCTAGATCTAGGTAGACCCAAAACAAAATCCATGGAGATATCAATCCAAGGGTGACTTGGAACAGGTAATGGCATGTAAAGTCCATGTGGATGAATTTTCGATTTAGCCTTCTTACATGTGATGCACCTGAACAAATTCTCTCGACATCTCTTTTCATGTGAGGCAAAAAGAAGTGCTCCTTCAGAATGTCCAAGGTCTTAGCAACTCCAAAGTGCCCCATCAACCCTCCCCCATGAGACTCCCTAACAAGTAATTCACGCATGGAACTCTTTGGAATACATAGCCTATTTTCACGAAATAAATACCCCTCATGCCTATTTTCACGTTGGATTGAGTTCACAGCTCTACAATCACACACATTCTCCAAGTCCCGTCTTTCTTTGGAACGAGCAGAACAAGGACAGCGCATGGGCTCATACTTTCTCGAACATGTCCTTTGGCCAATAGCTCCTCAACTTGCCTCTGAAGTTCTTTAGCCTCTTCCGGACTACTTCGATAGGCCGGTCGGTTTGGAATAGGAGCTCCTGGAATAAGATCAATCTGATGCTCAATCCCTCTTATTGGTGGTAGTCCCTGCGGCATTTCTTCGGGAAAGACATCTTCGAATTCCTGCAAGAGAGAAATAGCAACACTAGGCAAAGTAGAGTCAAGGTCAGAAATAGAAAGATACACCTCCTTGTACAAGAACAAGATCATCGGTCTATTACCCTTATAAGCACCCTTAAGCTCTCTTTCTTTTGCATAAAAACTCAATTTCCTCTCCCTTTTTTCTGAACTCTCCATCTTTTCACTCTTGTTTTTCACATTCTCTCCACTTTCTTTTCTCTCAAGATCACTCTCTTTCTCTTTTTGTTTTTCAGCCACTTTTTCACTCTTCTCACTAAGAGACCTTTTAAATCGAATCTGATCCTCAAACACTTGAGTCGATTTCAAGGGTGCAAGTGTTACTTTCTTCCCGTCCTTTACAAATGAATATCGGTTCCTATACCCATCATGTATCACTCTCCTGTCGAACTGCCATGGTCTCCCGAGCAACATATGGCTAGCACTCATTGGTACAACATCACAAAGAACCTCATCCCGGTACTTTCCAATACAGAAGGACACAAGAACCTGTTTATTTACCTTCACTTCACCGCATTCATTCAGCCACCGGAGTTTGTACGGCTTGTGATGTTTTTGGGTATGCAAACCGAGCTCGTCTACCATCAACTTGCTGGCCACATTCACGCAACTTCCTCCGTCAATAATCAACCCACACACACGATCCTTCACATGGCAACGAGTGTAGAAGATATTCTCCCTTTGCACCTCATCACCATCCTCTCTAACTTGAACATGTAGGGCTCGCATGATAACTAAGGCTTGACCTTCAACCGCATGCTCGACGTCACTAGCATCTTCGAGTGGATGCATGGAATCACTATCTTCTTCTTCTTCAGTCTCGATATCCCCACTCTCCATCATAATCATGGTCCGCTTGTTTGGACATTGGGAAGCAATGTGACCTGAGCCCAAACAACGAAAACATTTGATATCACGATTTCTTTGAGGTTCAGAAAAAGTTTTACCCTTATCCTTGTTGTTGGCTTGGGTCTTGTAGGTGTCTCCCTTTGGCTTATAATCAGTCTTCTCGTCCGGTTTCGTAGAAGAACCCAACTTCGATCTCCAAGACGCTGAACCAGAAGCTTCTACCTTTGAAGATGTTCGACCCCCTCTCTTGAGCTGCCTCTCAACCTTCATGGCCATGTGTACCACGTCGTCAATCTCCACGTAATGTTGCAGCTCGACTACATTGGCAATCTCCCGATTATGGCCACAGATGAATCGAGCCATGGTTGCTTCTCGGTCCTCCTCAACATTAGCACGTATCATGGCTATTTCCATCTCCTTGTAATAATCCTCCACCGACTTGGAACCTTGCTTCAGACTTTGCAACTTCAAGTGCAAGTCCCGATAATAATGGGAAGGAACAAACCTTCTTCTCATTACTGCTTTCATTTCCTCCCAAGTATCAATACGAGGCTCACGATTCCTGCGTCTACTCACAGTTAATTGGTCCCACCAAACAATGGCATAATCGGTGAAAGCAACTGCAGCCAATTTAACTTTCTTTTCCTCTGAATAATTATGACAATGAAACACAAGCTCAACCTTCCTCTCCCATTCAATGTAAACATCGGGGTCGTTTTTACCTTGGAATGGAGGTATGATCAGCTTAATCGAACCTGTGTTATGGTCCACGGCGTCTCTCCTCCGGTGCTCCCTACGAACGAAATGCCTTGGTCTGCCTCCTCTTCCTCTACCTCTCCCCCAAGTGTCATCGGAGGCCACTTCATCATATGCTTCTTCATCAAGAGTATCAACGGATGGTTGTCGGTGGGGTCTCCTAATCCGTGGCACGGGCGCAGGTCGAAGCCGTTCCAACCGTTCGTCTTGCCTATCCAACCTTTCTCGGAATTCACCGAAAACCATGTTCATGCGCTCAAACTGTTGTTGCATGGCTCGTAACGTCATGTTCAAATCAGGTCCTCTGTCGTCTCCACTATTTTCGTGTGACATGATAAAATATGCAATTATAGGATCCTCACGCGCTCCCTCACGTGTTTACACTCAGCAAGATGCCACTCAAAACACTCGTGTTTTCACTCAAAATAGGCTTTTATCCTCTGATGTTCTCACACACTCTTGCCTTTTTCCTCTCCTCTTCAAAAGTCTAGGGCAACTAATCAATCCGATCGCAAGGCGGAAAACGAGTTCAACCCGAACAACTTATAATATTAGATCCACAGAAAATGATATGACACAATCTGACCCAACGACGTAGTTTATGGATTGATAGAAGACACTGCGTACGGAAGAGCTACTATGACAGGTCAACTTAACGCCAAGACGATTAGAACACAAAGACAACAAATTGTGCAATAAATTCTTCGCCCACGAAGACAGCAAATGGTGCTACGAACAACACCCGATGATAACTCCTTTTTTTTTCTTTTTTTTTTTTGCACTTTTTCTTTCTTCTTTTTTTTTTGACGATTTAGACAGCTAAGATCAGATCAGACAAGATTAATGGAAAGTATAGAAATGAAAGCTATATCTAAAGATTCTAGAATGAAGAAAAGAAAAGAACAAGGATAGATGAAACCTCGATTTGGAACTTAGGCTCTGATACCAAATGATGCGAACCCCACGAGACCTGCCGCAAGAGCCGACAACAAAGACTGGAAATCGAACCCGAATCGCCATTAGAGATTAAGAGGGATGGAATATTGACCCGATGGTTATAGAAAACCAAGAACCAATATTATAAAGGAATGGAATATTGACTCGATGGTTACAGAAAACCAAGAACCAATATTATAAATAGCCGAGAATTACAAGCATCCATGCTTGCAATCACGGAAGGTTGCCGAAGAACAACATGGAGGAAAATTCTCACCAGTGTAGCCTGAAAGTACCTCTAATCAGCTATTCAGCCTCCTTTATATAAGCCTAGGAGAATCTGGAAACTAATAAATTTGGCAACTGGAATATCTTTAGTTTCCTAAAACCGGAATTAATAGAGGAAACTAAATAAAGGCCCCCCTAGAATATTTGGCAGTCTTTTTATTCCTTATTCAGCATCTCTTGGCTTTCCTTATGCGTCTACTCTAATCTTAGATGGGCTATTGACCATCTCAAGACAAGTTAATTGGGTAAGGCCCTTTAGAGACCAATTCGAATTAGTCTCCTCTTGGCCCAAGAAACCCGCAAATGAGCTCTCCACAGCTTGCTGGATCTGTCTTGCCTTCGCTCGTGTGATTGGTCCACTCGAAACATGTAAGCCTCCGAGATCTTGTGCATCAGCTCCCTCTTCACGAATCCCACTTCCGAGCTCGTGTGCTTCAGCCCCATCATCGTGCCCACGATCCTCATCACGAAGTCCTTCCGACCTATGCTCGTCGGTTTGACCCCGAGTCGTATCATTCCCCCTCTCTTCAAAAGGATTCGTCCTCGAATCTGAACCTGCGTCAAAGGGAGAAAGATCAGAAACATTAAAAGTCGAACTTACTTGATACTCACCTGGAAGATCAATCTTATAAGCATTGTCATTGATCTTATCCAGAACTTGAAATGGTCCATCTCCGCGTGGATTCAACTTGGAATTCCTCAGGCTCGGAAATCTCTCCAAACCCAATCTCCAGGTTGAAAAGTGACCCGCTTCCTTCCTTTGTTGGCTCGGGTTGCTGCTTGTTCATTCTTCTTCAAAATGTTTTGCCGTGCCCCTTCATGAATCTGCTTCACCAACTCTGCCTTTTTCTTTCCATCAAGATTAGGAAGCTCATTTACAGGTAAAGGAATCAAGTCCAATGGAGTTAGTGGATTAAAACCATAAACAACCTCAAATGGTGAAAACTTTGTAGAAGAATGCACAGTCCTATTATATGCAAATTCAACGAATGGAATGCAATCTTCCCAAGCTTTCAAATTCTTTCCAGTCACAGCGCGCAACAAAGTGCCCAAGGTTCGATTGACAACCTCGGTTTGTCCATCTGTTTGTGGGTGACAGGTAGTAGAAAACAACAAAGTTGTTCCCAACTTAGCGCACAGAACTCTCCAAAAATGACTCAGAAATTTCGCATCCCTATCACTCACAATCGTCTTAGGGACTCCATGTAAACGCACCACTTCCCTAAAGAAAAGATTTGCCGCATGAGTAGCATCATCAGTTTTATGACAAGGGATAAAGTGTACCATTTTTGAAAATCGGTCAACAACCACAAAGATAGAATCTCGACCATTCCTAGATCTAGGTAGACCCAAAACAAAATCCATGGAGATATCAATCCAAGGGTGACTTGGAACAGGTAATGGCATGTAAAGTCCATGTGGATGAATTTTCGATTTAGCCTTCTTACATGTGATGCACCTGAACAAATTCTCTCGACATCTCTTTTCATGTGAGGCCAAAAGAAGTGCTCCTTCAGAATGTCCAAGGTCTTAGCAACTCCAAAGTGCCCCATCAACCCTCCCCCATGAGACTCCCTAACAAGTAATTCACGCATGGAACTCTTTGGAATACATAGCCTATTTTCACGAAATAAATACCCCTCATGCCTATTTTCACGTTGGATTGAGTTCACAGCTCTACAATCGATATTTTACCGTGATCTTGTTCACAGCTCTACAATCGACACACATTCTCCAAGTCCCGTCTTTCTTTGGAACGAGCAGAACAAGGACAGCGCATGGGCTCATACTTTCTCGAACATGTCCTTTGGCCAATAGCTCCTCAACTTGCCTCTGAAGTTCTTTAGCCTCTTCCGGACTACTTCGATAGGCCGGTCGGTTTGGAATAGGAGCTCCTGGAATAAGATCAATCTGATGCTCAATCCCTCTTATTGGTGGTAGTCCCTGCGGCATTTCTTCGGGAAAGACATCTTCGAATTCCTGCAAGAGAGAAATAGCAACACTAGGCAAAGTAGAGTCAAGGTCAGAAATAGAAAGATACACCTCCTTGTACAAGAACAAGATCATCGGTCTATTACCCTTATAAGCACCCTTAAGCTCTCTTTCTTTTGCATAAAAACTCAATTTCCTCTCCCTTTTTTCTGAACTCTCCATCTTTTCACTCTTGTTTTTCACATTCTCTCCACTTTCTTTTCTCTCAAGATCACTCTCTTTCTCTTTTTGTTTTTCAGCCACTTTTTCACTCTTCTCACTAAGAGACCTTTTAAATCGAATCTGATCCTCAAACACTTGAGTCGATTTCAAGGGTGCAAGTGTTACTTTCTTCCCGTCCTTTACAAATGAATATCGGTTCCTATACCCATCATGTATCACTCTCCTGTCGAACTGCCATGGTCTCCCGAGCAACATATGGCTAGCACTCATTGGTACAACATCACAAAGAACCTCATCCCGGTACTTTCCAATACAGAAGGACACAAGAACCTGTTTATTTACCTTCACTTCACCGCATTCATTCAGCCACCGGAGTTTGTACGGCTTGTGATGTTTTTGGGTATGCAAACCGAGCTCGTCTACCATCAACTTGCTGGCCACATTCACGCAACTTCCTCCGTCAATAATCAACCCACACACACGATCCTTCACATGGCAACGAGTGTAGAAGATATTCTCCCTTTGCACCTCATCACCATCCTCTCTAACTTGAACATGTAGGGCTCGCATGATAACTAAGGCTTGACCTTCAACCGCATGCTCGACGTCACTAGCATCTTCGAGTGGATGCATGGAATCACTATCTTCTTCTTCTTCAGTCTCGATATCCCCACTCTCCATCATAATCATGGTCCGCTTGTTTGGACATTGGGAAGCAATGTGACCTGAGCCCAAACAACGAAAACATTTGATATCACGATTTCTTTGAGGTTCAGAAAAAGTTTTACCCTTATCCTTGTTGTTGGCTTGGGTCTTGTAGGTGTCTCCCTTTGGCTTATAATCAGTCTTCTCGTCCGGTTTCGTAGAAGAACCCAACTTCGATCTCCAAGACGCTGAACCAGAAGCTTCTACCTTTGAAGATGTTCGACCCCCTCTCTTGAGCTGCCTCTCAACCTTCATGGCCATGTGTACCACGTCGTCAATCTCCACGTAATGTTGCAGCTCGACTACATTGGCAATCTCCCGATTATGGCCACAGATGAATCGAGCCATGGTTGCTTCTCGGTCCTCCTCAACATTAGCACGTATCATGGCTATTTCCATCTCCTTGTAATAATCCTCCACCGACTTGGAACCTTGCTTCAGACTTTGCAACTTCAAGTGCAAGTCCCGATAATAATGGGAAGGAACAAACCTTCTTCTCATTACTGCTTTCATTTCCTCCCAAGTATCAATACGAGGCTCACGATTCCTGCGTCTACTCACAGTTAATTGGTCCCACCAAACAATGGCATAATCGGTGAAAGCAACTGCAGCCAATTTAACTTTCTTTTCCTCTGAATAATTATGACAATGAAACACAAGCTCAACCTTCCTCTCCCATTCAATGTAAACATCGGGGTCGTTTTTACCTTGGAATGGAGGTATGATCAGCTTAATCGAACCTGTGTTATGGTCCACGGCGTCTCTCCTCCGGTGCTCCCTACGAACGAAATGCCTTGGTCTGCCTCCTCTTCCTCTACCTCTCCCCCAAGTGTCATCGGAGGCCACTTCATCATATGCTTCTTCATCAAGAGTATCAACGGATGGTTGTCGGTGGGGTCTCCTAATCCGTGGCACGGGCGCAGGTCGAAGCCGTTCCAACCGTTCGTCTTGCCTATCCAACCTTTCTCGGAATTCACCGAAAACCATGTTCATGCGCTCAAACTGTTGTTGCATGGCTCGTAACGTCATGTTCAAATCAGGTCCTCTGTCGTCTCCACTATTTTCGTGTGACATGATAAAATATGCAATTATAGGATCCTCACGCGCTCCCTCACGTGTTTACACTCAGCAAGATGCCACTCAAAACACTCGTGTTTTCACTCAAAATAGGCTTTTATCCTCTGATGTTCTCACACACTCTTGCCTTTTTCCTCTCCTCTTCAAAAGTCTAGGGCAACTAATCAATCCGATCGCAAGGCGGAAAACGAGTTCAACCCGAACAACTTATAATATTAGATCCACAGAAAATGATATGACACAATCTGACCCAACGACGTAGTTTATGGATTGATAGAAGACACTGCGTACGGAAGAGCTACTATGACAGGTCAACTTAACGCCAAGACGATTAGAACACAAAGACAACAAATTGTGCAATAAATTCTTCGCCCACGAAGACAGCAAATGGTGCTACGAACAACACCCGATGATAACTCTTTTTTTTTCTTTTTTTTTTGCACTTTTTCTTTCTTCTTTTTTTTTTGACGATTTAGACAGCTAAGATCAGATCAGACAAGATTAATGGAAAGTATAGAAATGAAAGCTACATCTAAAGATTCTAGAATGAAGAAAAAGAAAAGAACAAGGATAGATGAAACCTCGATTTGGAACTTAGGCTCTGATACCAAATGATGCGAACCCCACGAGACCTGCCGCAAGAGCCGACAACAAAGACTGGAAATCGAACCCGAATCGCCATTAGAGATTAAGAGGGATGGAATATTGACCCGATGGTTATAGAAAACCAAGAACCAATATTATAAAGGAATGGAATATTGACTCGATGGTTACAGAAAACCAAGAACCAATATTATAAATAGCCGAGAATTACAAGCATCCATGCTTGCAATCACGGAAGGTTGCCGAAGAACAACATGGAGGAAAATTCTCACCAGTGTAGCCTGAAAGTACCTCTAATCAGCTATTCAGCCTCCTTTATATAAGCCTAGGAGAATCTGGAAACTAATAAATTTGGCAACTGGAATATCTTTAGTTTCCTAAAACCGGAATTAATAGAGGAAACTAAATAAAGGCCCCCCTAGAATATTTGGCAGTCTTTTTATTCCTTATTCAGCATCTCTTGGCTTTCCTTATGCGTCTACTCTAATCTTAGATGGGCTATTGACCATCTCAAGACAAGTTAATTGGGTAAGGCCCTTTAGAGACCAATTCGAATTAGTCTCCTCTTGGCCCAAGAAACCCGCAAATGAGCTCTCCACAGCTTGCTGGATCTGTCTTGCCTTCGCTCGTGTGATTGGTCCACTCGAAACATGTAAGCCTCCGAGATCTTGTGCATCAGCTCCCTCTTCACGAATCCCACTTCCGAGCTCGTGTGCTTCAGCCCCATCATCGTGCCCACGATCCTCATCACGAAGTCCTTCCGACCTATGCTCGTCGGTTTGACCCCGAGTCGTATCATTCCCCTCTCTTCAAAAGGATTCGTCCTCGAATCTGAACCTGCGTCAAAGGGAGAAAGATCAGAAACATTAAAAGTCGAACTTACTTGATACTCACCTGGAAGATCAATCTTATAAGCATTGTCATTGATCTTATCCAGAACTTGAAATGGTCCATCTCCGCGTGGATTCAACTTGGAATTCCTCAGGCTCGGAAATCTCTCCAAACCCAATCTCCAGGTTGAAAAGTGACCCGCTTCCTTCCTTTGTTGGCTCGGGTTGCTGCTTGTTCATTCTTCTTCAAAATGTTTTGCCGTGCCCCTTCATGAATCTGCTTCACCAACTCTGCCTTTTTCTTTCCATCAAGATTAGGAAGCTCATTTACAGGTAAAGGAATCAAGTCCAATGGAGTTAGTGGATTAAAACCATAAACAACCTCAAATGGTGAAAACTTTGTAGAAGAATGCACAGTCCTATTATATGCAAATTCAACGAATGGAATGCAATCTTCCCAAGCTTTCAAATTCTTTCCAGTCACAGCGCGCAACAAAGTGCCCAAGGTTCGATTGACAACCTCGGTTTGTCCATCTGTTTGTGGGTGACAGGTAGTAGAAAACAACAAAGTTGTTCCCAACTTAGCGCACAGAACTCTCCAAAAATGACTCAGAAATTTCGCATCCCTATCACTCACAATCGTCTTAGGGACTCCATGTAAACGCACCACTTCCCTAAAGAAAAGATTTGCCGCATGAGTAGCATCATCAGTTTTATGACAAGGGATAAAGTGTACCATTTTTGAAAATCGGTCAACAACCACAAAGATAGAATCTCGACCATTCCTAGATCTAGGTAGACCCAAAACAAAATCCATGGAGATATCAATCCAAGGGTGACTTGGAACAGGTAATGGCATGTAAAGTCCATGTGGATGAATTTTCGATTTAGCCTTCTTACATGTGATGCACCTGAACAAATTCTCTCGACATCTCTTTTCATGTGAGGCCAAAAGAAGTGCTCCTTCAGAATGTCCAAGGTCTTAGCAACTCCAAAGTGCCCCATCAACCCTCCCCCATGAGACTCCCTAACAAGTAATTCACGCATGGAACTCTTTGGAATACATAGCCTATTTTCACGAAATAAATACCCCTCATGCCTATTTTCACGTTGGATTGAGTTCACAGCTCTACAATCGATATTTTACCGTGATCTTGTTCACAGCTCTACAATCGACACACATTCTCCAAGTCCCGTCTTTCTTTGGAACGAGCAGAACAAGGACAGCGCATGGGCTCATACTTTCTCGAACATGTCCTTTGGCCAATAGCTCCTCAACTTGCCTCTGAAGTTCTTTAGCCTCTTCCGGACTACTTCGATAGGCCGGTCGGTTTGGAATAGGAGCTCCTGGAATAAGATCAATCTGATGCTCAATCCCTCTTATTGGTGGTAGTCCCTGCGGCATTTCTTCGGGAAAGACATCTTCGAATTCCTGCAAGAGAGAAATAGCAACACTAGGCAAAGTAGAGTCAAGGTCAGAAATAGAAAGATACACCTCCTTGTACAAGAACAAGATCATCGGTCTATTACCCTTATAAGCACCCTTAAGCTCTCTTTCTTTTGCATAAAAACTCAATTTCCTCTCCCTTTTTTCTGAACTCTCCATCTTTTCACTCTTGTTTTTCACATTCTCTCCACTTTCTTTTCTCTCAAGATCACTCTCTTTCTCTTTTTGTTTTTCAGCCACTTTTTCACTCTTCTCACTAAGAGACCTTTTAAATCGAATCTGATCCTCAAACACTTGAGTCGATTTCAAGGGTGCAAGTGTTACTTTCTTCCCGTCCTTTACAAATGAATATCGGTTCCTATACCCATCATGTATCACTCTCCTGTCGAACTGCCATGGTCTCCCGAGCAACATATGGCTAGCACTCATTGGTACAACATCACAAAGAACCTCATCCCGGTACTTTCCAATACAGAAGGACACAAGAACCTGTTTATTTACCTTCACTTCACCGCATTCATTCAGCCACCGGAGTTTGTACGGCTTGTGATGTTTTTGGGTATGCAAACCGAGCTCGTCTACCATCAACTTGCTGGCCACATTCACGCAACTTCCTCCGTCAATAATCAACCCACACACACGATCCTTCACATGGCAACGAGTGTAGAAGATATTCTCCCTTTGCACCTCATCACCATCCTCTCTAACTTGAACATGTAGGGCTCGCATGATAACTAAGGCTTGACCTTCAACCGCATGCTCGACGTCACTAGCATCTTCGAGTGGATGCATGGAATCACTATCTTCTTCTTCTTCAGTCTCGATATCCCCACTCTCCATCATAATCATGGTCCGCTTGTTTGGACATTGGGAAGCAATGTGACCTGAGCCCAAACAACGAAAACATTTGATATCACGATTTCTTTGAGGTTCAGAAAAAGTTTTACCCTTATCCTTGTTGTTGGCTTGGGTCTTGTAGGTGTCTCCCTTTGGCTTATAATCAGTCTTCTCGTCCGGTTTCGTAGAAGAACCCAACTTCGATCTCCAAGACGCTGAACCAGAAGCTTCTACCTTTGAAGATGTTCGACCCCCTCTCTTGAGCTGCCTCTCAACCTTCATGGCCATGTGTACCACGTCGTCAATCTCCACGTAATGTTGCAGCTCGACTACATTGGCAATCTCCCGATTATGGCCACAGATGAATCGAGCCATGGTTGCTTCTCGGTCCTCCTCAACATTAGCACGTATCATGGCTATTTCCATCTCCTTGTAATAATCCTCCACCGACTTGGAACCTTGCTTCAGACTTTGCAACTTCAAGTGCAAGTCCCGATAATAATGGGAAGGAACAAACCTTCTTCTCATTACTGCTTTCATTTCCTCCCAAGTATCAATACGAGGCTCACGATTCCTGCGTCTACTCACAGTTAATTGGTCCCACCAAACAATGGCATAATCGGTGAAAGCAACTGCAGCCAATTTAACTTTCTTTTCCTCTGAATAATTATGACAATGAAACACAAGCTCAACCTTCCTCTCCCATTCAATGTAAACATCGGGGTCGTTTTTACCTTGGAATGGAGGTATGATCAGCTTAATCGAACCTGTGTTATGGTCCACGGCGTCTCTCCTCCGGTGCTCCCTACGAACGAAATGCCTTGGTCTGCCTCCTCTTCCTCTACCTCTCCCCCAAGTGTCATCGGAGGCCACTTCCTCTTCTTCATCATATGCTTCTTCATCAAGAGTATCAACGGATGGTTGTCGGTGGGGTCTCCTAATCCGTGGCACGGGCGCAGGTCGAAGCCGTTCCAACCGTTCGTCTTGCCTATCCAACCTTTCTCGAAATTCACCGAAAACCATGTTCATGCGCTCAAACTGTTGTTGCATGGCTCGTAACGTCATGTTCAAATCAGGTCCTCTGTCGTCTCCACTATTTTCGTGTGACATGATAAAATATGCAATTATAGGATCCTCACGCGCTCCCTCACGTGTTTACACTCAGCAAGATGCCACTCAAAACACTCGTGTTTTCACTCAAAATAGGCTTTTATCCTCTGATGTTCTCACACACTCTTGCCTTTTTCCTCTCCTCTTCAAAAGTCTAGGGCAACTAATCAATCCGATCGCAAGGCGGAAAACGAGTTCAACCCGAACAACTTATAATATTAGATCCACAGAAAATGATATGACACAATCTGACCCAACGACGTAGTTTATGGATTGATAGAAGACACTGCGTACGGAAGAGCTACTATGACAGGTCAACTTAACGCCAAGACGATTAGAACACAAAGACAACAAATTGTGCAATAAATTCTTCGCCCACGAAGACAGCAAATGGTGCTACGAACAACACCCGATGATAACTCCTTTTTTTTCTTTTTTTTTTTGCCTTTTTCTTTCTTCTTTTTTTTTGACGATTTAGACAGCTAAGATCAGATCAGACAAGATTAATGGAAAGTATAGAAATGAAAGCTATATCTAAAGATTCTAGAATGAAGAAAAAGAAAAGAACAAGGATAGATGAAACCTCGATTTGGAACTTAGGCTCTGATACCAAATGATGCGAACCCCACGAGACCTGCCGCAAGAGCCGACAACAAAGACTGGAAATCGAACCCGAATCGCCATTAGAGATTAAGAGGGATGGAATATTGACCCGATGGTTATAGAAAACCAAGAACCAATATTATAAAGGAATGGAATATTGACTCGATGGTTACAGAAAACCAAGAACCAATATTATAAATAGCCGAGAATTACAAGCATCCATGCTTGCAATCACGGAAGGTTGCCGAAGAACAACATGGAGGAAAATTCTCACCAGTGTAGCCTGAAAGTACCTCTAATCAGCTATTCAGCCTCCTTTATATAAGCCTAGGAGAATCTGGAAACTAATAAATTTGGCAACTGGAATATCTTTAGTTTCCTAAAACCGGAATTAATAGAGGAAACTAAATAAAGGCCCCCCTAGAATATTTGGCAGTCTTTTTATTCCTTATTCAGCATCTCTTGGCTTTCCTTATGCGTCTACTCTAATCTTAGATGGGCTATTGACCATCTCAAGACAAGTTAATTGGGTAAGGCCCTTTAGAGACCAATTCGAATTAGTCTCCTCTTGGCCCAAGAAACCCGCAAATGAGCTCTCCACAGCTTGCTGGATCTGTCTTGCCTTCGCTCGTGTGATTGGTCCACTCGAAACATGTAAGCCTCCGAGATCTTGTGCATCAGCTCCCTCTTCACGAATCCCACTTCCGAGCTCGTGTGCTTCAGCCCCATCATCGTGCCCACGATCCTCATCACGAAGTCCTTCCGACCTATGCTCGTCGGTTTGACCCCGAGTCGTATCATTCCCCCTCTCTTCAAAAGGATTCGTCCTCGAATCTGAACCTGCGTCAAAGGGAGAAAGATCAGAAACATTAAAAGTCGAACTTACTTGATACTCACCTGGAAGATCAATCTTATAAGCATTGTCATTGATCTTATCCAGAACTTGAAATGGTCCATCTCCGCGTGGATTCAACTTGGAATTCCTCAGGCTCGGAAATCTCTCCAAACCCAATCTCCAGGTTGAAAAGTGACCCGCTTCCTTCCTTTGTTGGCTCGGGTTGCTGCTTGTTCATTCTTCTTCAAAATGTTTTGCCGTGCCCCTTCATGAATCTGCTTCACCAACTCTGCCTTTTTCTTTCCATCAAGATTAGGAAGCTCATTTACAGGTAAAGGAATCAAGTCCAATGGAGTTAGTGGATTAAAACCATAAACAACCTCAAATTGTGAAAACTTTGTAGAAGAATGCACAGTCCTATTATATGCAAATTCAACGAATGGAATGCAATCTTCCCAAGCTTTCAAATTCTTTCCAGTCACAGCGCGCAACAAAGTGCCCAAGGTTCGATTGACAACCTCGGTTTGTCCATCTGTTTGTGGGTGACAGGTAGTAGAAAACAACAAAGTTGTTCCCAACTTAGCGCACAGAACTCTCCAAAAATGACTCAGAAATTTCGCATCCCTATCACTCACAATCGTCTTAGGGACTCCATGTAAACGCACCACTTCCCTAAAGAAAAGATTTGCCGCATGAGTAGCATCATCAGTTTTATGACAAGGGATAAAGTGTACCATTTTTGAAAATCGGTCAACAACCACAAAGATAGAATCTCGACCATTCCTAGATCTAGGTAGACCCAAAACAAAATCCATGGAGATATCAATCCAAGGGTGACTTGGAACAGGTAATGGCATGTAAAGTCCATGTGGATGAATTTTCGATTTAGCCTTCTTACATGTGATGCACCTGAACAAATTCTCTCGACATCTCTTTTCATGTGAGGCCAAAAGAAGTGCTCCTTCAGAATGTCCAAGGTCTTAGCAACTCCAAAGTGCCCCATCAACCCTCCCCCATGAGACTCCCTAACAAGTAATTCACGCATGGAACTCTTTGGAATACATAGCCTATTTTCACGAAATAAATACCCCTCATGCCTATTTTCACGTTGGATTGAGTTCACAGCTCTACAATCGATATTTTACCGTGATCTTGTTCACAGCTCTACAATCGACACACATTCTCCAAGTCCCGTCTTTCTTTGGAACGAGCAGAACAAGGACAGCGCATGGGCTCATACTTTCTCGAACATGTCCTTTGGCCAATAGCTCCTCAACTTGCCTCTGAAGTTCTTTAGCCTCTTCCGGACTACTTCGATAGGCCGGTCGGTTTGGAATAGGAGCTCCTGGAATAAGATCAATCTGATGCTCAATCCCTCTTATTGGTGGTAGTCCCTGCGGCATTTCTTCGGGAAAGACATCTTCGAATTCCTGCAAGAGAGAAATAGCAACACTAGGCAAAGTAGAGTCAAGGTCAGAAATAGAAAGATACACCTCCTTGTACAAGAACAAGATCATCGGTCTATTACCCTTATAAGCACCCTTAAGCTCTCTTTCTTTTGCATAAAAACTCAATTTCCTCTCCCTTTTTTCTGAACTCTCCATCTTTTCACTCTTGTTTTTCACATTCTCTCCACTTTCTTTTCTCTCAAGATCACTCTCTTTCTCTTTTTTTTTTTCAGCCACTTTTTCACTCTTCTCACTAAGAGACCTTTTAAATCGAATCTGATCCTCAAACACTTGAGTCGATTTCAAGGGTGCAAGTGTTACATTCTTCCCGTCCTTTACAAATGAATATCGGTTCCTATACCCATCATGTATCACTCTCCTGTCGAACTGCCATGGTCTCCCGAGCAACATATGGCTAGCACTCATTGGTACAACATCACAAAGAACCTCATCCCGGTACTTTCCAATACAGAAGGACACAAGAACCTGTTTATTTACCTTCACTTCACCGCATTCATTCAGCCACCGGAGTTTGTACGGCTTGTGATGTTTTTGGGTATGCAAACCGAGCTCGTCTACCATCAACTTGCTGGCCACATTCACGCAACTTCCTCCGTCAATAATCAACCCACACACACGATCCTTCACATGGCAACGAGTGTAGAAGATATTCTCCCTTTGCACCTCATCACCATCCTCTCTAACTTGAACATGTAGGGCTCGCATGATAACTAAGGCTTGACCTTCAACCGCATGCTCGACGTCACTAGCATCTTCGAGTGGATGCATGGAATCACTATCTTCTTCTTCTTCAGTCTCGATATCCCCACTCTCCATCATAATCATGGTCCGCTTGTTTGGACATTGGGAAGCAATGTGACCTGAGCCCAAACAACGAAAACATTTGATATCACGATTTCTTTGAGGTTCAGAAAAAGTTTTACCCTTATCCTTGTTGTTGGCTTGGGTCTTGTAGGTGTCTCCCTTTGGCTTATAATCAGTCTTCTCGTCCGGTTTCGTAGAAGAACCCAACTTCGATCTCCAAGACGCTGAACCAGAAGCTTCTACCTTTGAAGATGTTCGACCCCCTCTCTTGAGCTGCCTCTCAACCTTCATGGCCATGTGTACCACGTCGTCAATCTCCACGTAATGTTGCAGCTCGACTACATTGGCAATCTCCCGATTATGGCCACAGATGAATCGAGCCATGGTTGCTTCTCGGTCCTCCTCAACATTAGCACGTATCATGGCTATTTCCATCTCCTTGTAATAATCCTCCACCGACTTGGAACCTTGCTTCAGACTTTGCAACTTCAAGTGCAAGTCCCGATAATAATGGGAAGGAACAAACCTTCTTCTCATTACTGCTTTCATTTCCTCCCAAGTATCAATACGAGGCTCACGATTCCTGCGTCTACTCACAGTTAATTGGTCCCACCAAACAATGGCATAATCGGTGAAAGCAACTGCAGCCAATTTAACTTTCTTTTCCTCTGAATAATTATGACAATGAAACACAAGCTCAACCTTCCTCTCCCATTCAATGTAAACATCGGGGTCGTTTTTACCTTGGAATGGAGGTATGATCAGCTTAATCGAACCTGTGTTATGGTCCACGGCGTCTCTCCTCCGGTGCTCCCTACGAACGAAATGCCTTGGTCTGCCTCCTCTTCCTCTACCTCTCCCCCAAGTGTCATCGGAGGCCACTTCCTCTTCTTCATCATATGCTTCTTCATCAAGAGTATCAACGGATGGTTGTCGGTGGGGTCTCCTAATCCGTGGCACGGGCGCAGGTCGAAGCCGTTCCAACCGTTCGTCTTGCCTATCCAACCTTTCTCGGAATTCACCGAAAACCATGTTCATGCGCTCAAACTGTTGTTGCATGGCTCGTAACGTCATGTTCAAATCAGGTCCTCTGTCGTCTCCACTATTTTCGTGTGACATGATAAAATATGCAATTATAGGATCCTCACGCGCTCCCTCACGTGTTTACACTCAGCAAGATGCCACTCAAAACACTCGTGTTTTCACTCAAAATAGGCTTTTATCCTCTGATGTTCTCACACACTCTTGCCTTTTTCCTCTCCTCTTCAAAAGTCTAGGGCAACTAATCAATCCGATCGCAAGGCGGAAAACGAGTTCAACCCGAACAACTTATAATATTAGATCCACAGAAAATGATATGACACAATCTGACCCAACGACGTAGTTTATGGATTGATAGAAGACACTGCGTACGGAAGAGCTACTATGACAGGTCAACTTAACGCCAAGACGATTAGAACACAAAGACAACAAATTGTGCAATAAATTCTTCGCCCACGAAGACAGCAAATGGTGCTACGAACAACACCCGATGATAACTCTTTTTTTTTCTTTTTTTTTTTGCACTTTTCTTTCTTCTTTTTTTTTGACGATTTAGACAGCTAAGATCAGATCAGACAAGATTAATGGAAAGTATAGAAATGAAAGCTATATCTAAAGATTCTAGAATGAAGAAAAAGAAAAGAACAAGGATAGATGAAACCTCGATTTGGAACTTAGGCTCTGATACCAAATGATGCGAACCCCACGAGACCTGCCGCAAGAGCCGACAACAAAGACTGGAAATCGAACCCGAATCGCCATTAGAGATTAAGAGGGATGGAATATTGACCCGATGGTTATAGAAAACCAAGAACCAATATTATAAAGGAATGGAATATTGACTCGATGGTTACAGAAAACCAAGAACCAATATTATAAATAGCCGAGAATTACAAGCATCCATGCTTGCAATCACGGAAGGTTGCCGAAGAACAACATGGAGGAAAATTCTCACCAGTGTAGCCTGAAAGTACCTCTAATCAGCTATTCAGCCTCCTTTATATAAGCCTAGGAGAATCTGGAAACTAATAAATTTGGCAACTGGAATATCTTTAGTTTCCTAAAACCGGAATTAATAGAGGAAACTAAATAAAGGCCCCCCTAGAATATTTGGCAGTCTTTTTATTCCTTATTCAGCATCTCTTGGCTTTCCTTATGCGTCTACTCTAATCTTAGATGGGCTATTGACCATCTCAAGACAAGTTAATTGGGTAAGGCCCTTTAGAGACCAATTCGAATTAGTCTCCTCTTGGCCCAAGAAACCCGCAAATGAGCTCTCCACAGCTTGCTGGATCTGTCTTGCCTTCGCTCGTGTGATTGGTCCACTCGAAACATGTAAGCCTCCGAGATCTTGTGCATCAGCTCCCTCTTCACGAATCCCACTTCCGAGCTCGTGTGCTTCAGCCCCATCATCGTGCCCACGATCCTCATCACGAAGTCCTTCCGACCTATGCTCGTCGGTTTGACCCCGAGTCGTATCATTCCCCCTCTCTTCAAAAGGATTCGTCCTCGAATCTGAACCTGCGTCAAAGGGAGAAAGATCAGAAACATTAAAAGTCAAACTTACTTGATACTCACCTGGAAGATCAATCTTATAAGCATTGTCATTGATCTTATCCAGAACTTGAAATGGTCCATCTCCGCGTGGATTCAACTTGGAATTCCTCAGGCTCGGAAATCTCTCCAAACCCAATCTCCAGGTTGAAAAGTGACCCGCTTCCTTCCTTTGTTGGCTCGGGTTGCTGCTTGTTCATTCTTCTTCAAAATGTTTTGCCGTGCCCCTTCATGAATCTGCTTCACCAACTCTGCCTTTTTCTTTCCATCAAGATTAGGAAGCTCATTTACAGGTAAAGGAATCAAGTCCAATGGAGTTAGTGGATTAAAACCATAAACAACCTCAAATTGTGAAAACTTTGTAGAAGAATGCACAGTCCTATTATATGCAAATTCAACGAATGGAATGCAATCTTCCCAAGCTTTCAAATTCTTTCCAGTCACAGCGCGCAACAAAGTGCCCAAGGTTCGATTGACAACCTCGGTTTGTCCATCTGTTTGTGGGTGACAGGTAGTAGAAAACAACAAAGTTGTTCCCAACTTAGCGCACAGAACTCTCCAAAAATGACTCAGAAATTTCGCATCCCTATCACTCACAATCGTCTTAGGGACTCCATGTAAACGCACCACTTCCCTAAAGAAAAGATTTGCCGCATGAGTAGCATCATCAGTTTTATGACTGATGCAAATCGTAGCACGACTTCAAGGGATCCAGTTCAAGTTCCAATTGGACCGATTACGCGAGCACGAGCAAAGAAGTTTAAAGATGAACTCAACGGCCTGATTCAAGAGGTTTGGGCTCAAGCAAATTCGTGGAGGCCCATTGGACATGAATCACGTGATCCACAAAGATCCATCAACATTATTCAAGTTATAGAAGATTCTGGACAAGGCTAAATTCAGCAAGTGTTTAAGGAAGTTTCTAGAACAGTTGATGATCAACAGAAGATAACATCAGATTTGTTTGAAGTTTAAATCTCATAGAGATATTCTAGGGGTATTTAGATTTTATATCTTTATAGATTATGTCATATCTCTATTGATATTCTTGGTTTTAATTTCCTTATCTATAGGAGGAGATATGACCAGATTAGGATTACTTTATGTCTATATATATTCATCTTAGTCAATTTTTAATAGGGGGAACATTCAGAAAATTGTGAGAGTATTCTCTTTGGTTCTTGAAGAACTAATCGAACTTATCGGAAGTTTCCGTGGCGTTCATCATCGACTTATCAAACGGCTTTCCACCACCGTTTGTGGCGTCTTCATCGACTTATCAAGCGGTTTTCCATTACCGTTTGTGGCGTCTTCCTATATACCGAGGTTCTTGTTTCGCATTAAACAACGGGTTGAGGTCAGTTATACCAAGGTTCTTGTTTTTGTCGTAAACAACGGGTCGAGGGTTCGTCAATCAAATCTGATCGTGGAACGATCTTGGGTTCCTTTAGTTGTCGGGTCTCGTCATTCTTGGCGGGAATCGCATCATTTGGTATCAGAGCATCAGGCTTCAAATCGGGTTTATCTTATCCTTTTTTGTTTCAATTTGCTGAGTTTCGCTTCATCGAAATTGTTCTTTGTGGATTATTAGTAAAAAAAAAAAAAAATTTCGGCTGAAAAAAAAAAATATACAAAGCTGAAAAAAAAAAGAGCTGAAAAAAAAAAATCGGCCAAAAAAAAAATACAGAGCTGAGAAAAAAAAAAGATCGAAAGAAAAGAAAGAAGACATCGTTGTCAATTTGATCCAAATTTTTTACATCAGACCATTCTAAAGTTGTTATTTCTCGTTCTTTGTAATCTGCATTGATTCTGATCCCATAATTTCATATAACATTCTGGTTTATTTAATCCTTCATAGTAGTTGCCTTTTCTCTTGCTTCTTTTCTTCCTGAAATTTCCTTTGATCATTAATTTTCCTTGATGAGTTCTTGGTGAATTGTTGCTGGAAAATTTGGAGTTGTTTGTTTAGTTCCAAAGGAACTGAAAGAGAATTGTCGAGTGGAAAAAGGCAAGAGCGGTGAGAATATTAGAGGGTTAAAAGCCACATATTTTGTTGAGTGAAAACACGAGTGTAGAGTGATTCACATTCTTGAGTGTAAACACGTAAGGGAGCGAATTGTGAGGTCCATTCTTTCTAACTTTATTTTGCAGCAATCATGTCTCACAATAGTGCTAAGAGTATTCCCGAAGGTGCAACGGAATTGGCTGATTCGAAAATACTTATAGAGGCCATGATGAGTGAGATGAGGCGTGTGATGCGGTTGGAGTTTGAGCAGGTTCATGAACGGATAGATCTGATAGAGAATAAACGTGTGGAGCAGCCACGAAACGCTCCTAATGCACGTAGGAGGGAAAGAGTTCAACCGAGGGAAGTGAGGGTTGAAGATGAAGAGATTTATGGGGCTGGTTTTGATGAAGATGATCGAGATTCGGTTGTTAGTAATAGGAGACATGGAGGGCGGTTTAGAGAAGATAGGAATCGGGAAGATTATAACTTGGGTAGTATTAAGATGAAAATCCCATCGTTCCAAGGAAAGAGTGATCCCGAAGCATACCTTGAGTGGGAGAAAAAGGTGGAGTTTGTATTTGATTGTTATAGTTATTCCGAGCTGAAGAAAGTCAAATTGGCAGCAATTGAATTCTCGGATTATGCAATTGTTTGGTGGGATCAATTGATGATAAATAGGCGAAGAAATAGAGAGCCACCTATAGCTACGTGGGAGGAAATGAAAAGGGTGATGAGGAAGCGATTTGTTCCTAGTTATTACTACCGGGAGCTGTATAATAAGTTACAAAGTCTTAGGCAAGGTAACCGGAGTGTAGAGGAATATTTTAAGGAGATGGAAGTGGCCATGATTAGAGCTAACATAGAGGAGGATCGAGAGGCTACTATGGCAAGATTTTTGGCTGGATTGAACCGAGAAATTCAAAATGCCGTGGAATTACAACATTATGTGGAGTTGGAGGATATGGTGCACATGGCCATCAAGATTGAGAACCAGTTCAAGAGGAGAGGCAATACACGTGCAAGCCAAAGTCCAAGCACATCCACTTGGAAACCGAATCAGTGGAAGAAAGATGAGAAGCAATCCACGTCGATGTTGAAAACCGAGCAAAAGCGAGAAGCAACCAGCCATGTTCCTCAAGGTAAAACCGACATTTCTACCTCCAGGAATCGTGACATTAAGTGTTTTAAATGCCAAGGCAGGGGACACATAGCAAGTCAATGCCCAAACAAGCGGGTCATGGTGATGCGAGACAATGGTGACATTGTGACCGACACTGAAGATTCCGACACCGATGACATGCCCCCATTGGAGGACGTTCCCGAAGAGGAATATTTAGCTCCAGATGCATTGACATTGGTGGCAAGGAGAGCATTAAGCTTGCAAACAAAAGGAGTTGAAGAAGTGCAGCGGGAGAACATCTTTCACACTAGGTGCTACATCAAAGACAAGGTATGTAGTGTGATTATTGATGGTGGTAGTTGTACTAATGTCGCAAGTGCAACAATGGTGGAAAAATTAAGACTGCCCATGGTGAAGCACCCTAGGCCGTACAAGCTGCAATGGTTGAATGATAGTGGTGAGATAAGGGTGAACAAGCAGGTGTTAGTTGCATTTCGAATCGGTAAATACGAAGATGAAGTGTTGTGTGATGTAGTACCGATGCAAGCAGGACACTTGTTGCTAGGGCGTCCATGGCAATTTGATAGACGAGTGAAGCATGATGGCTTTACGAACAAATATTCCTTTGTACTTAATCAGCGATCAATCACTCTTGTACCATTGACTCCGCAGCAAGTATATGAGGATCAAGTGAGATTGCAAAAAGAGAGTGATCAAAAGAAAGAGAGTGAACAGAAGAAAACGAGGGAAAATCAGAGAGAGGTCGAGAAAAATGAGAGAGAAAAAGAAAATCAAAATTCGGCCATTGAGAGAAAATCAGAGAGAAAACAAAAGAATTTTTATGCAAACATGGGAGAAATTAGGCAAGCAATGTTTTTAAATCAGCCGATGATTGTACTTTTGTACAAAGAGGCATTTTTCAATACTAACGAACTTGATATCTCTCTTCCTAGTTCTGTTGTTTCTCTTTTGCAGGAGTATGAGGATGTCTTTCCCGAGGAAACACCACATGGCTTACCTCCAATCCGAGGGATTGAACATCAAATTGATTTTGTTCCCGGTGCGACAATTCCAAACCGACCAGCCTATAGGAGCAATCCTGAGGAGACAAAGGAGCTTCAACGGCAGGTAAAGGAGTTGTTAGAGAAAGGGTACGTGAGGGAGAGCTTGAGCCCATGCGCTGTTCCAGTAATACTTGTACCTAAGAAGGATGGGACGTGGAGAATGTGTGTTGATTGCCGAGCAATCAACAACATAACGGTAAAGTATCGTCATCCTATTCCTCGCTTAGATGATATGTTAGATGAGTTACATGGTTCTTGTGTATTTTCTAAAATTGATTTAAAGAGTGGTTATCATCAGATTAGAATGAAAGAAGGAGATGAATGGAAAACTGCCTTTAAAACAAAATACGGTTTGTACGAATGGTTAGTTATGCCTTTTGGTTTGACTAATGCTCCAAGCACCTTTATGAGACTTATGAATCATGTTTTGCGTGCATTTATAGGTAGATTTGTGGTTGTCTACTTTGATGATATACTAGTTTACAGCAAAAACTTAGATGATCATAAGGTACATTTGAAATCTGTCTTAGATGTGCTTAGGAAGGAAAAGTTATTTGCTAATATGAAGAAGTGTACTTTTTGCACCGATAAGCTTGTTTTTTTGGGATTTGTTGTTAGTGCACAAGGTATACAGGTTGATGAGGAGAAGGTACGTGCAATCCAAGAGTGGCCTAATCCCACAAGTGTAAGTAATGTTCGTAGTTTTCATGGACTTGCTAGTTTCTATCGGCGGTTCGTGAAGGACTTTAGTAGCATAGCAGCACCACTTACTGAAGTGATCAAGAAAAACGTTGGATTTAGATGGGGAGAAGAACAAGAGAAGGCGTTTCAGCTAATCAAAGAGAAGCTGACCAACGCTCCTTTATTATCTTTACCTAACTTTTCTAAAACTTTTGAGATTGAATGTGATGCTTCAGGTGTTGGTATAGGTGCAGTTCTCATGCAGGAAGGACGACCAATTGCTTACTTCAGCGAAAAACTAAGCGGTGCAGCCTTAAACTATCCAACTTATGATAAAGAGTTGTATGCATTGGTTCGAGCTTTAGAGACGTGGCAGCACTACCTATGGCCTAAGGAGTTCGTGATACACACCGATCATGAGTCCTTGAAACACCTGAAGGGCCAACACAAACTAAACAAAAGACATGCCCGATGGGTGGAGTTCATCGAGACGTTTCCATACGTCATTCGGTATAAGCAAGGTAAGGAGAATGTGGTCGCCGATGCACTTTCTCGCAGGTATGCATTACTCTCTACACTTGATGCAAAATTGCTTGGTTTTGAGCACATTAAAAATTTATATGCTGATGACCATGAATTTTGTGAGGAATATCGAGCTTGTGAGAAAATTCCTTGTGGTAAGTTCTTTAGGCATGATGACTTTCTGTTTCGAGAGAATAAGTTATGCGTGCCAAATTGTTCCTTGAGAGAGTTATTAGTGCAGGAATCACATGGTGGGGGATTAATGGGACATTTTGGAGTAGCAAAGACTTTAGCTATTTTGCAAGAACACTTCTATTGGCCACATATGAAAAGAGATGTTGAGAGAATTTGTGGTAGATGCATTACGTGTAGGCAAGCTAAATCCAGAGTGCAGCCTAACGGTTTGTATACTCCTTTACCAATTCCTAGTGAGCCTTGGATTGATATTTCAATGGACTTTGTGTTAGGATTACCTAGGACTAAACGTGGGAGAGATTCAATTTTTGTGGTTGTGGATAGATTTTCTAAGATGGCACACTTTATTCCATGTCACAAAACGGATGATGCCTCGCATGTTGCTGATTTGTTCTTTAGGGAGATTGTGAGGTTACATGGCATGCCTAGAACAATTGTTTCGGATAGAGATGCTAAGTTCTTGAGCTATTTTTGGAAGACTTTGTGGTGTAAGTTAGGTACTAAGCTGTTATTTTCTACTACTTGTCACCCACAAACTGATGGTCAAACGGAAGTAGTAAATAGAACTTTGTCTACTTTGTTGAGGGCAATCATTAAAAAAAACATTAAAACATGGGAAGAGTGTTTACCACATGTTGAGTTTGCTTATAACAGATCTGTTCATTCCGCTACTAAATTTTCACCATTTGAAGTTGTTTATGGATTTAATCCTTTAACTCCATTGGATTTATCTCCTTTACCTTTGACTGAGCATGTTAATTTAGATGGCAAAAAGAAAGCTGAATTTGTCAAGCAGATTCATGAGAAAACAAGACTCAACATTGAGCGAAAAACGGAGCAGTATACAAAACACGCCAACAAGGGCCGTCATAAGCTGATTTTTGAACCCGGAGATTGGGTTTGGTTGCATATGAGGAAAGAGAGATTTCCGGCGCAAAGACGTTCCAAACTGCTTCCAAGAGGAGATGGACCTTTTCAAGTCCTGGAGCGCATCAATGACAATGCTTATAAACTAGACTTACCTGGTGAGTACAATGTAAGTGCTACTTTTAATGTTTCTGATTTGCTTCCTTTTGATGTAGGTGATGATTTGAGGACAAATCCTTTTCAAGAGGAGGGGAATGATGCAAATCGTAGCACGACTTCAAGGGATCCAGTTCAAGTTCCAATTGGACCGATTACGCGAGCACGAGCAAAGAAGTTTAAAGATGAACTCAACGGCCTGATTCAAGAGGTTTGGGCTCAAGCAAATTCGTGGAGGCCCATTGGACATGAATCACGTGATCCACAAAGATCCATCAACATTATTCAAGTTATAGAAGATTCTGGACAAGGCTAAATTCAGCAAGTGTTTAAGGAAGTTTCTAGAACAGTTGATGATCAACAGAAGATAACATCAGATTTGTTTGAAGTTTAAATCTCATAGAGATATTCTAGGGGTATTTAGATTTTATATCTTTATAGATTATGTCATATCTCTATTGATATTCTTGGTTTTAATTTCCTTATCTATAGGAGGAGATATGACCAGATTAGGATTACTTTATGTCTATATATATTCATCTTAGTCAATTTTTAATAGGGGGAACATTCAGAAAATTGTGAGAGTATTCTCTTTGGTTCTTGAAGAACTAATCGAACTTATCGGAAGTTTCCGTGGCGTTCATCATCGACTTATCAAACGGCTTTCCACCACCGTTTGTGGCGTCTTCATCGACTTATCAAGCGGTTTTCCATTACCGTTTGTGGCGTCTTCCTATATACCGAGGTTCTTGTTTCGCATTAAACAACGGGTTGAGGTCAGTTATACCAAGGTTCTTGTTTTTGTCGTAAACAACGGGTCGAGGGTTCGTCAATCAAATCTGATCGTGGAACGATCTTGGGTTCCTTTAGTTGTCGGGTCTCGTCATTCTTGGCGGGAATCGCATCAATGACAAGGGATAAAGTGTACCATTTTTGAAAATCGGTCAACAACCACAAAGATAGAATCTCGACCATTCCTAGATCTAGGTAGACCCAAAACAAAATCCATGGAGATATCAATCCAAGGGTGACTTGGAACAGGTAATGGCATGTAAAGTCCATGTGGATGAATTTTCGATTTAGCCTTCTTACATGTGATGCACCTGAACAAATTCTCTCGACATCTCTTTTCATGTGAGGCCAAAAGAAGTGCTCCTTCAGAATGTCCAAGGTCTTAGCAACTCCAAAGTGCCCCATCAACCCTCCCCCATGAGACTCCCTAACAAGTAATTCACGCATGGAACTCTTTGGAATACATAGCCTATTTTCACGAAATAAATACCCCTCATGCCTATTTTCACGTTGGATTGAGTTCACAGCTCTACAATCGATATTTTACCGTGATCTTGTTCACAGCTCTACAATCGACACACATTCTCCAAGTCCCGTCTTTCTTTGGAACGAGCAGAACAAGGACAGCGCATGGGCTCATACTTTCTCGAACATGTCCTTTGGCCAATAGCTCCTCAACTTGCCTCTGAAGTTCTTTAGCCTCTTCCGGACTACTTCGATAGGCCGGTCGGTTTGGAATAGGAGCTCCTGGAATAAGATCAATCTGATGCTCAATCCCTCTTATTGGTGGTAGTCCCTGCGGCATTTCTTCGGGAAAGACATCTTCGAATTCCTGCAAGAGAGAAATAGCAACACTAGGCAAAGTAGAGTCAAGGTCAGAAATAGAAAGATACACCTCCTTGTACAAGAACAAGATCATCGGCTATTACCCTTATAAGCACCCTTAAGCTCTCTTTCTTTTGCATAAAAACTCAATTTCCTCTCCTTTTTTCTGAACTCTCCATTTTCACTCTTGTTTTTCACATGCTCTCCACTTTCTTTTCTCTCAAGATCACTCTCTTTCTCTTTTGTTTTTCAGCCACTTTTTCACTCTTCTCACTAAGAGACCTTTTAAATCGAATCTGATCCTCAAACACTTGAGTCGATTTCAAGGGTGCAAGTGTTACTTTCTTCCCGTCCTTTACAAATGAATATCGGTTCCTATACCCATCATGTATCACTCTCCTGTCGAACTGCCATGGTCTCCCGAGCAACATATGGCTAGCACTCATTGGTACAACATCACAAAGAACCTCATCCCGGTACTTTCCAATACAGAAGGACACAAGAACCTGTTTATTTACCTTCACTTCACCGCATTCATTCAGCCACCGGAGTTTGTACGGCTTGTGATGTTTTTGGGTATGCAAACCGAGCTCGTCTACCATCAACTTGCTGGCCACATTCACGCAACTTCCTCCGTCAATAATCAACCCACACACACGATCCTTCACATGGCAACGAGTGTAGAAGATATTCTCCCTTTGCACCTCATCACCATCCTCTCTAACTTGAACATGTAGGGCTCGCATGATAACTAAGGCTTGACCTTCAACCGCATGCTCGACGTCACTAGCATCTTCGAGTGGATGCATGGAATCACTATCTTCTTCTTCTTCAGTCTCGATATCCCCACTCTCCATCATAATCATGGTCCGCTTGTTTGGACATTGGGAAGCAATGTGACCTGAGCCCAAACAACGAAAACATTTGATATCACGATTTCTTTGAGGTTCAGAAAAAGTTTTACCCTTATCCTTGTTGTTGGCTTGGGTCTTGTAGGTGTCTCCCTTTGGCTTATAATCAGTCTTCTCGTCCGGTTTCGTAGAAGAACCCAACTTCGATCTCCAAGACGCTGAACCTTCATGATGTTCGACCCCCTCTCTTGAGCTGCCTCTCAACCTTCATGGCCATGTGTACCACGTCGTCAATCTCCACGTAATGTTGCAGCTCGACTACATTGGCAATCTCCCGATTATGGCCACAGATGAATCGAGCCATGGTTGCTTCTCGGTCCTCCTCAACATTAGCACGTATCATGGCTATTTCCATCTCCTTGTAATAATCCTCCACCGACTTGGAACCTTGCTTCAGACTTTGCAACTTCAAGTGCAAGTCCCGATAATAATGGGAAGGAACAAACCTTCTTCTCATTACTGCTTTCATTTCCTCCCAAGTATCAATACGAGGCTCACGATTCCTGCGTCTACTCACAGTTAATTGGTCCCACCAAACAATGGCATAATCGGTGAAAGCAACTGCAGCCAATTTAACTTTCTTTTCCTCTGAATAATTATGACAATGAAACACAAGCTCAACCTTCCTCTCCCATTCAATGTAAACATCGGGGTCGTTTTTACCTTGGAATGGAGGTATGATCAGCTTAATCGAACCTGTGTTATGGTCCACGGCGTCTCTCCTCCGGTGCTCCCTACGAACGAAATGCCTTGGTCTGCCTCCTCTTCCTCTACCTCTCCCCCAAGTGTCATCGGAGGCCACTTCCTCTTCTTCATCATATGCTTCTTCATCAAGAGTATCAACGGATGGTTGTCGGTGGGGTCTCCTAATCCGTGGCACGGGCGCAGGTCGAAGCCGTTCCAACCGTTCGTCTTGCCTATCCAACCTTTCTCGGAATTCACCGAAAACCATGTTCATGCGCTCAAACTGTTGTTGCATGGCTCGTAACGTCATGTTCAAATCAGGTCCTCTGTCGTCTCCACTATTTTCGTGTGACATGATAAAATATGCAATTATAGGATCCTCACGCGCTCCCTCACGTGTTTACACTCAGCAAGATGCCACTCAAAACACTCGTGTTTTCACTCAAAATAGGCTTTTATCCTCTGATGTTCTCACACACTCTTGCCTTTTTCCTCTCCTCTTCAAAAGTCTAGGGCAACTAATCAATCCGATCGCAAGGCGGAAAACGAGTTCAACCCGAACAACTTATAATATTAGATCCACAGAAAATGATATGACACAATCTGACCCAACGACGTAGTTTATGGATTGATAGAAGACACTGCGTACGGAAGAGCTACTATGACAGGTCAACTTAACGCCAAGACGATTAGAACACAAAGACAACAAATTGTGCAATAAATTCTTCGCCCACGAAGACAGCAAATGGTGCTGCGAACAACACCCGATGATAACTCCTTTTTTTTTCTTTTTTTTTTTGCACTTTTTCTTTCTTCTTTTTTTTTTGACGATTTAGACAGCTAAGATCAGATCAGACAAGATTAATGGAAAGTATAGAAATGAAAGCTATATCTAAAGATTCTAGAATGAAGAAAAAGAAAAGAACAAGGATAGATGAAACCTCGATTTGGAACTTAGGCTCTGATACCAAATGATGCGAACCCCACGAGACCTGCCGCAAGAGCCGACAACAAAGACTGGAAATCGAACCCGAATCGCCATTAGAGATTAAGAGGGATGGAATATTGACCCGATGGTTATAGAAAACCAAGAACCAATATTATAAAGGAATGGAATATTGACTCGATGGTTACAGAAAACCAAGAACCAATATTATAAATAGCCGAGAATTACAAGCATCCATGCTTGCAATCACGGAAGGTTGCCGAAGAACAACATGGAGGAAAATTCTCACCAGTGTAGCCTGAAAGTACCTCTAATCAGCTATTCAGCCTCCTTTATATAAGCCTAGGAGAATCTGGAAACTAATAAATTTGGCAACTGGAATATCTTTAGTTTCCTAAAACCGGAATTAATAGAGGAAACTAAATAAAGGCCCCCCTAGAATATTTGGCAGTCTTTTTATTCCTTATTCAGCATCTCTTGGCTTTCCTTATGCGTCTACTCTAATCTTAGATGGGCTATTGACCATCTCAAGACAAGTTAATTGGGTAAGGCCCTTTAGAGACCAATTCGAATTAGTCTCCTCTTGGCCCAAGAAACCCGCAAATGAGCTCTCCACAGCTTGCTGGATCTGTCTTGCCTTCGCTCGTGTGATTGGTCCACTCGAAACATGTAAGCCTCCGAGATCTTGTGCATCAGCTCCCTCTTCACGAATCCCACTTCCGAGCTCGTGTGCTTCAGCCCCATCATCGTGCCCACGATCCTCATCACGAAGTCCTTCCGACCTATGCTCGTCGGTTTGACCCCGAGTCGTATCATTCCCCCTCTCTTCAAAAGGATTCGTCCTCGAATCTGAACCTGCGTCAAAGGGAGAAAGATCAGAAACATTAAAAGTCGAACTTACTTGATACTCACCTGGAAGATCAATCTTATAAGCATTGTCATTGATCTTATCCAGAACTTGAAATGGTCCATCTCCGCGTGGATTCAACTTGGAATTCCTCAGGCTCGGAAATCTCTCCAAACCCAATCTCCAGGTTGAAAAGTGACCCGCTTCCTTCCTTTGTTGGCTCGGGTTGCTGCTTGTTCATTCTTCTTCAAAATGTTTTGCCGTGCCCCTTCATGAATCTGCTTCACCAACTCTGCCTTTTTCTTTCCATCAAGATTAGGAAGCTCATTTACAGGTAAAGGAATCAAGTCCAATGGAGTTAGTGGATTAAAACCATAAACAACCTCAAATGGTGAAAACTTTGTAGAAGAATGCACAGTCCTATTATATGCAAATTCAACGAATGGAATGCAATCTTCCCAAGCTTTCAAATTCTTTCCAGTCACAGCGCGCAACAAAGTGCCCAAGGTTCGATTGACAACCTCGGTTTGTCCATCTGTTTGTGGGTGACAGGTAGTAGAAAACAACAAAGTTGTTCCCAACTTAGCGCACAGAACTCTCCAAAAATGACTCAGAAATTTCGCATCCCTATCACTCACAATCGTCTTAGGGACTCCATGTAAACGCACCACTTCCCTAAAGAAAAGATTTGCCGCATGAGTAGCATCATCAGTTTTATGACAAGGGATAAAGTGTACCATTTTTGAAAATCGGTCAACAACCACAAAGATAGAATCTCGACCATTCCTAGATCTAGGTAGACCCAAAACAAAATCCATGGAGATATCAATCCAAGGGTGACTTGGAACAGGTAATGGCATGTAAAGTCCATGTGGATGAATTTTCGATTTAGCCTTCTTACATGTGATGCACCTGAACAAATTCTCTCGACATCTCTTTTCATGTGAGGCCAAAAGAAGTGCTCCTTCAGAATGTCCAAGGTCTTAGCAACTCCAAAGTGCCCCATCAACCCTCCCCCATGAGACTCCCTAACAAGTAATTCACGCATGGAACTCTTTGGAATACATAGCCTATTTTCACGAAATAAATACCCCTCATGCCTATTTTCACGTTGGATTGAGTTCACAGCTCTACAATCGATATTTTACCGTGATCTTGTTCACAGCTCTACAATCGACACACATTCTCCAAGTCCCGTCTTTCTTTGGAACGAGCAGAACAAGGACAGCGCATGGGCTCATACTTTCTCGAACATGTCCTTTGGCCAATAGCTCCTCAACTTGCCTCTGAAGTTCTTTAGCCTCTTCCGGACTACTTCGATAGGCCGGTCGGTTTGGAATAGGAGCTCCTGGAATAAGATCAATCTGATGCTCAATCCCTCTTATTGGTGGTAGTCCCTGCGGCATTTCTTCGGGAAAGACATCTTCGAATTCCTGCAAGAGAGAAATAGCAACACTAGGCAAAGTAGAGTCAAGGTCAGAAATAGAAAGATACACCTCCTTGTACAAGAACAAGATCATCGGTCTATTACCCTTATAAGCACCCTTAAGCTCTCTTTCTTTTGCATAAAAACTCAATTTCCTCTCCCTTTTTTCTGAACTCTCCATCTTTTCACTCTTGTTTTTCACATTCTCTCCACTTTCTTTTCTCTCAAGATCACTCTCTTTCTCTTTTTGTTTTTCAGCCACTTTTTCACTCTTCTCACTAAGAGACCTTTTAAATCGAATCTGATCCTCAAACACTTGAGTCGATTTCAAGGGTGCAAGTGTTACTTTCTTCCCGTCCTTTACAAATGAATATCGGTTCCTATACCCATCATGTATCACTCTCCTGTCGAACTGCCATGGTCTCCCGAGCAACATATGGCTAGCACTCATTGGTACAACATCACAAAGAACCTCATCCCGGTACTTTCCAATACAGAAGGACACAAGAACCTGTTTATTTACCTTCACTTCACCGCATTCATTCAGCCACCGGAGTTTGTACGGCTTGTGATGTTTTTGGGTATGCAAACCGAGCTCGTCTACCATCAACTTGCTGGCCACATTCACGCAACTTCCTCCGTCAATAATCAACCCACACACACGATCCTTCACATGGCAACGAGTGTAGAAGATATTCTCCCTTTGCACCTCATCACCATCCTCTCTAACTTGAACATGTAGGGCTCGCATGATAACTAAGGCTTGACCTTCAACCGCATGCTCGACGTCACTAGCATCTTCGAGTGGATGCATGGAATCACTATCTTCTTCTTCTTCAGTCTCGATATCCCCACTCTCCATCATAATCATGGTCCGCTTGTTTGGACATTGGGAAGCAATGTGACCTGAGCCCAAACAACGAAAACATTTGATATCACGATTTCTTTGAGGTTCAGAAAAAGTTTTACCCTTATCCTTGTTGTTGGCTTGGGTCTTGTAGGTGTCTCCCTTTGGCTTATAATCAGTCTTCTCGTCCGGTTTCGTAGAAGAACCCAACTTCGATCTCCAAGACGCTGAACCAGAAGCTTCTACCTTTGAAGATGTTCGACCCCCTCTCTTGAGCTGCCTCTCAACCTTCATGGCCATGTGTACCACGTCGTCAATCTCCACGTAATGTTGCAGCTCGACTACATTGGCAATCTCCCGATTATGGCCACAGATGAATCGAGCCATGGTTGCTTCTCGGTCCTCCTCAACATTAGCACGTATCATGGCTATTTCCATCTCCTTGTAATAATCCTCCACCGACTTGGAACCTTGCTTCAGACTTTGCAACTTCAAGTGCAAGTCCCGATAATAATGGGAAGGAACAAACCTTCTTCTCATTACTGCTTTCATTTCCTCCCAAGTATCAATACGAGGCTCACGATTCCTGCGTCTACTCACAGTTAATTGGTCCCACCAAACAATGGCATAATCGGTGAAAGCAACTGCAGCCAATTTAACTTTCTTTTCCTCTGAATAATTATGACAATGAAACACAAGCTCAACCTTCCTCTCCCATTCAATGTAAACATCGGGGTCGTTTTTACCTTGGAATGGAGGTATGATCAGCTTAATCGAACCTGTGTTATGGTCCACGGCGTCTCTCCTCCGGTGCTCCCTACGAACGAAATGCCTTGGTCTGCCTCCTCTTCCTCTACCTCTCCCCCAAGTGTCATCGGAGGCCACTTCCTCTTCTTCATCATATGCTTCTTCATCAAGAGTATCAACGGATGGTTGTCGGTGGGGTCTCCTAATCCGTGGCACGGGCGCAGGTCGAAGCCGTTCCAACCGTTCGTCTTGCCTATCCAACCTTTCTCGGAATTCACCGAAAACCATGTTCATGCGCTCAAACTGTTGTTGCATGGCTCGTAACGTCATGTTCAAATCAGGTCCTCTGTCGTCTCCACTATTTTCGTGTGACATGATAAAATATGCAATTATAGGATCCTCACGCGCTCCCTCACGTGTTTACACTCAGCAAGATGCCACTCAAAACACTCGTGTTTTCACTCAAAATAGGCTTTTATCCTCTGATGTTCTCACACACTCTTGCCTTTTTCCTCTCCTCTTCAAAAGTCTAGGGCAACTAATCAATCCGATCGCAAGGCGGAAAACGAGTTCAACCCGAACAACTTATAATATTAGATCCACAGAAAATGATATGACACAATCTGACCCAACGACGTAGTTTATGGATTGATAGAAGACACTGCGTACGGAAGAGCTACTATGACAGGTCAACTTAACGCCAAGACGATTAGAACACAAAGACAACAAATTGTGCAATAAATTCTTCGCCCACGAAGACAGCAAATGGTGCTGCGAACAACACCCGATGATAACTCCTTTTTTTTTCTTTTTTTTTTGCACTTTTTCTTTCTTCTTTTTTTTTTGACGATTTAGACAGCTAAGATCAGATCAGACAAGATTAATGGAAAGTATAGAAATGAAAGCTATATCTAAAGATTCTAGAATGAAGAAAAAGAAAAGAACAAGGATAGATGAAACCTCGATTTGGAACTTAGGCTCTGATACCAAATGATGCGAACCCCACGAGACCTGCCGCAAGAGCCGACAACAAAGACTGGAAATCGAACCCGAATCGCCATTAGAGATTAAGAGGGATGGAATATTGACCCGATGGTTATAGAAAACCAAGAACCAATATTATAAAGGAATGGAATATTGACTCGATGGTTACAGAAAACCAAGAACCAATATTATAAATAGCCGAGAATTACAAGCATCCATGCTTGCAATCACGGAAGGTTGCCGAAGAACAACATGGAGGAAAATTCTCACCAGTGTAGCCTGAAAGTACCTCTAATCAGCTATTCAGCCTCCTTTATATAAGCCTAGGAGAATCTGGAAACTAATAAATTTGGCAACTGGAATATCTTTAGTTTCCTAAAACCGGAATTAATAGAGGAAACTAAATAAAGGCCCCCCTAGAATATTTGGCAGTCTTTTTATTCCTTATTCAGCATCTCTTGGCTTTCCTTATGCGTCTACTCTAATCTTAGATGGGCTATTGACCATCTCAAGACAAGTTAATTGGGTAAGGCCCTTTAGAGACCAATTCGAATTAGTCTCCTCTTGGCCCAAGAAACCCGCAAATGAGCTCTCCACAGCTTGCTGGATCTGTCTTGCCTTCGCTCGTGTGATTGGTCCACTCGAAACATGTAAGCCTCCGAGATCTTGTGCATCAGCTCCCTCTTCACGAATCCCACTTCCGAGCTCGTGTGCTTCAGCCCCATCATCGTGCCCACGATCCTCATCACGAAGTCCTTCCGACCTATGCTCGTCGGTTTGACCCCGAGTCGTATCATTCCCCCTCTCTTCAAAAGGATTCGTCCTCGAATCTGAACCTGCGTCAAAGGGAGAAAGATCAGAAACATTAAAAGTCGAACTTACTTGATACTCACCTGGAAGATCAATCTTATAAGCATTGTCATTGATCTTATCCAGAACTTGAAATGGTCCATCTCCGCGTGGATTCAACTTGGAATTCCTCAGGCTCGGAAATCTCTCCAAACCCAATCTCCAGGTTGAAAAGTGACCCGCTTCCTTCCTTTGTTGGCTCGGGTTGCTGCTTGTTCATTCTTCTTCAAAATGTTTTGCCGTGCCCCTTCATGAATCTGCTTCACCAACTCTGCCTTTTTCTTTCCATCAAGATTAGGAAGCTCATTTACAGGTAAAGGAATCAAGTCCAATGGAGTTAGTGGATTAAAACCATAAACAACCTCAAATGGTGAAAACTTTGTAGAAGAATGCACAGTCCTATTATATGCAAATTCAACGAATGGAATGCAATCTTCCCAAGCTTTCAAATTCTTTCCAGTCACAGCGCGCAACAAAGTGCCCAAGGTTCGATTGACAACCTCGGTTTGTCCATCTGTTTGTGGGTGACAGGTAGTAGAAAACAACAAAGTTGTTCCCAACTTAGCGCACAGAACTCTCCAAAAATGACTCAGAAATTTCGCATCCCTATCACTCACAATCGTCTTAGGGACTCCATGTAAACGCACCACTTCCCTAAAGAAAAGATTTGCCGCATGAGTAGCATCATCAGTTTTATGACAAGGGATAAAGTGTACCATTTTTGAAAATCGGTCAACAACCACAAAGATAGAATCTCGACCATTCCTAGATCTAGGTAGACCCAAAACAAAATCCATGGAGATATCAATCCAAGGGTGACTTGGAACAGGTAATGGCATGTAAAGTCCATGTGGATGAATTTTCGATTTAGCCTTCTTACATGTGATGCACCTGAACAAATTCTCTCGACATCTCTTTTCATGTGAGGCCAAAAGAAGTGCTCCTTCAGAATGTCCAAGGTCTTAGCAACTCCAAAGTGCCCCATCAACCCTCCCCCATGAGACTCCCTAACAAGTAATTCACGCATGGAACTCTTTGGAATACATAGCCTATTTTCACGAAATAAATACCCCTCATGCCTATTTTCACGTTGGATTGAGTTCACAGCTCTACAATCGATATTTTACCGTGATCTTGTTCACAGCTCTACAATCGACACACATTCTCCAAGTCCCGTCTTTCTTTGGAACGAGCAGAACAAGGACAGCGCATGGGCTCATACTTTCTCGAACATGTCCTTTGGCCAATAGCTCCTCAACTTGCCTCTGAAGTTCTTTAGCCTCTTCCGGACTACTTCGATAGGCCGGTCGGTTTGGAATAGGAGCTCCTGGAATAAGATCAATCTGATGCTCAATCCCTCTTATTGGTGGTAGTCCCTGCGGCATTTCTTCGGGAAAGACATCTTCGAATTCCTGCAAGAGAGAAATAGCAACACTAGGCAAAGTAGAGTCAAGGTCAGAAATAGAAAGATACACCTCCTTGTACAAGAACAAGATCATCGGTCTATTACCCTTATAAGCACCCTTAAGCTCTCTTTCTTTTGCATAAAAACTCAATTTCCTCTCCCTTTTTTCTGAACTCTCCATCTTTTCACTCTTGTTTTTCACATTCTCTCCACTTTCTTTTCTCTCAAGATCACTCTCTTTCTCTTTTTGTTTTTCAGCCACTTTTTCACTCTTCTCACTAAGAGACCTTTTAAATCGAATCTGATCCTCAAACACTTGAGTCGATTTCAAGGGTGCAAGTGTTACTTTCTTCCCGTCCTTTACAAATGAATATCGGTTCCTATACCCATCATGTATCACTCTCCTGTCGAACTGCCATGGTCTCCCGAGCAACATATGGCTAGCACTCATTGGTACAACATCACAAAGAACCTCATCCCGGTACTTTCCAATACAGAAGGACACAAGAACCTGTTTATTTACCTTCACTTCACCGCATTCATTCAGCCACCGGAGTTTGTACGGCTTGTGATGTTTTTGGGTATGCAAACCGAGCTCGTCTACCATCAACTTGCTGGCCACATTCACGCAACTTCCTCCGTCAATAATCAACCCACACACACGATCCTTCACATGGCAACGAGTGTAGAAGATATTCTCCCTTTGCACCTCATCACCATCCTCTCTAACTTGAACATGTAGGGCTCGCATGATAACTAAGGCTTGACCTTCAACCGCATGCTCGACGTCACTAGCATCTTCGAGTGGATGCATGGAATCACTATCTTCTTCTTCTTCAGTCTCGATATCCCCACTCTCCATCATAATCATGGTCCGCTTGTTTGGACATTGGGAAGCAATGTGACCTGAGCCCAAACAACGAAAACATTTGATATCACGATTTCTTTGAGGTTCAGAAAAAGTTTTACCCTTATCCTTGTTGTTGGCTTGGGTCTTGTAGGTGTCTCCCTTTGGCTTATAATCAGTCTTCTCGTCCGGTTTCGTAGAAGAACCCAACTTCGATCTCCAAGACGCTGAACCAGAAGCTTCTACCTTTGAAGATGTTCGACCCCCTCTCTTGAGCTGCCTCTCAACCTTCATGGCCATGTGTACCACGTCGTCAATCTCCACGTAATGTTGCAGCTCGACTACATTGGCAATCTCCCGATTATGGCCACAGATGAATCGAGCCATGGTTGCTTCTCGGTCCTCCTCAACATTAGCACGTATCATGGCTATTTCCATCTCCTTGTAATAATCCTCCACCGACTTGGAACCTTGCTTCAGACTTTGCAACTTCAAGTGCAAGTCCCGATAATAATGGGAAGGAACAAACCTTCTTCTCATTACTGCTTTCATTTCCTCCCAAGTATCAATACGAGGCTCACGATTCCTGCGTCTACTCACAGTTAATTGGTCCCACCAAACAATGGCATAATCGGTGAAAGCAACTGCAGCCAATTTAACTTTCTTTTCCTCTGAATAATTATGACAATGAAACACAAGCTCAACCTTCCTCTCCCATTCAATGTAAACATCGGGGTCGTTTTTACCTTGGAATGGAGGTATGATCAGCTTAATCGAACCTGTGTTATGGTCCACGGCGTCTCTCCTCCGGTGCTCCCTACGAACGAAATGCCTTGGTCTGCCTCCTCTTCCTCTACCTCTCCCCCAAGTGTCATCGGAGGCCACTTCCTCTTCTTCATCATATGCTTCTTCATCAAGAGTATCAACGGATGGTTGTCGGTGGGGTCTCCTAATCCGTGGCACGGGCGCAGGTCGAAGCCGTTCCAACCGTTCGTCTTGCCTATCCAACCTTTCTCGGAATTCACCGAAAACCATGTTCATGCGCTCAAACTGTTGTTGCATGGCTCGTAACGTCATGTTCAAATCAGGTCCTCTGTCGTCTCCACTATTTTCGTGTGACATGATAAAATATGCAATTATAGGATCCTCACGCGCTCCCTCACGTGTTTACACTCAGCAAGATGCCACTCAAAACACTCGTGTTTTCACTCAAAATAGGCTTTTATCCTCTGATGTTCTCACACACTCTTGCCTTTTTCCTCTCCTCTTCAAAAGTCTAGGGCAACTAATCAATCCGATCGCAAGGCGGAAAACGAGTTCAACCCGAACAACTTATAATATTAGATCCACAGAAAATGATATGACACAATCTGACCCAACGACGTAGTTTATGGATTGATAGAAGACACTGCGTACGGAAGAGCTACTATGACAGGTCAACTTAACGCCAAGACGATTAGAACACAAAGACAACAAATTGTGCAATAAATTCTTCGCCCACGAAGACAGCAAATGGTGCTACGAACAACACCCGATGATAACTCCTTTTTTTTTCTTTTTTTTTTGCACTTTTTCTTTCTTCTTTTTTTTTTTGACGATTTAGACAGCTAAGATCAGATCAGACAAGATTAATGGAAAGTATAGAAATGAAAGCTATATCTAAAGATTCTAGAATGAAGAAAAAGAAAAGAACAAGGATAGATGAAACCTCGATTTGGAACTTAGGCTCTGATACCAAATGATGCGAACCCCACGAGACCTGCCGCAAGAGCCGACAACAAAGACTGGAAATCGAACCCGAATCGCCATTAGAGATTAAGAGGGATGGAATATTGACCCGATGGTTATAGAAAACCAAGAACCAATATTATAAAGGAATGGAATATTGACTCGATGGTTACAGAAAACCAAGAACCAATATTATAAATAGCCGAGAATTACAAGCATCCATGCTTGCAATCACGGAAGGTTGCCGAAGAACAACATGGAGGAAAATTCTCACCAGTGTAGCCTGAAAGTACCTCTAATCAGCTATTCAGCCTCCTTTATATAAGCCTAGGAGAATCTGGAAACTAATAAATTTGGCAACTGGAATATCTTTAGTTTCCTAAAACCGGAATTAATAGAGGAAACTAAATAAAGGCCCCCCTAGAATATTTGGCAGTCTTTTTATTCCTTATTCAGCATCTCTTGGCTTTCCTTATGCGTCTACTCTAATCTTAGATGGGCTATTGACCATCTCAAGACAAGTTAATTGGGTAAGGCCCTTTAGAGACCAATTCGAATTAGTCTCCTCTTGGCCCAAGAAACCCGCAAATGAGCTCTCCACAGCTTGCTGGATCTGTCTTGCCTTCGCTCGTGTGATTGGTCCACTCGAAACATGTAAGCCTCCGAGATCTTGTGCATCAGCTCCCTCTTCACGAATCCCACTTCCGAGCTCGTGTGCTTCAGCCCCATCATCGTGCCCACGATCCTCATCACGAAGTCCTTCCGACCTATGCTCGTCGGTTTGACCCCGAGTCGTATCATTCCCCCTCTCTTCAAAAGGATTCGTCCTCGAATCTGAACCTGCGTCAAAGGGAGAAAGATCAGAAACATTAAAAGTCGAACTTACTTGATACTCACCTGGAAGATCAATCTTATAAGCATTGTCATTGATCTTATCCAGAACTTGAAATGGTCCATCTCCGCGTGGATTCAACTTGGAATTCCTCAGGCTCGGAAATCTCTCCAAACCCAATCTCCAGGTTGAAAAGTGACCCGCTTCCTTCCTTTGTTGGCTCGGGTTGCTGCTTGTTCATTCTTCTTCAAAATGTTTTGCCGTGCCCCTTCATGAATCTGCTTCACCAACTCTGCCTTTTTCTTTCCATCAAGATTAGGAAGCTCATTTACAGGTAAAGGAATCAAGTCCAATGGAGTTAGTGGATTAAAACCATAAACAACCTCAAATGGTGAAAACTTTGTAGAAGAATGCACAGTCCTATTATATGCAAATTCAACGAATGGAATGCAATCTTCCCAAGCTTTCAAATTCTTTCCAGTCACAGCGCGCAACAAAGTGCCCAAGGTTCGATTGACAACCTCGGTTTGTCCATCTGTTTGTGGGTGACAGGTAGTAGAAAACAACAAAGTTGTTCCCAACTTAGCGCACAGAACTCTCCAAAAATGACTCAGAAATTTCGCATCCCTATCACTCACAATCGTCTTAGGGACTCCATGTAAACGCACCACTTCCCTAAAGAAAAGATTTGCCGCATGAGTAGCATCATCAGTTTTATGACAAGGGATAAAGTGTACCATTTTTGAAAATCGGTCAACAACCACAAAGATAGAATCTCGACCATTCCTAGATCTAGGTAGACCCAAAACAAAATCCATGGAGATATCAATCCAAGGGTGACTTGGAACAGGTAATGGCATGTAAAGTCCATGTGGATGAATTTTCGATTTAGCCTTCTTACATGTGATGCACCTGAACAAATTCTCTCGACATCTCTTTTCATGTGAGGCCAAAAGAAGTGCTCCTTCAGAATGTCCAAGGTCTTAGCAACTCCAAAGTGCCCCATCAACCCTCCCCCATGAGACTCCCTAACAAGTAATTCACGCATGGAACTCTTTGGAATACATAGCCTATTTTCACGAAATAAATACCCCTCATGCCTATTTTCACGTTGGATTGAGTTCACAGCTCTACAATCGATATTTTACCGTGATCTTGTTCACAGCTCTACAATCGACACACATTCTCCAAGTCCCGTCTTTCTTTGGAACGAGCAGAACAAGGACAGCGCATGGGCTCATACTTTCTCGAACATGTCCTTTGGCCAATAGCTCCTCAACTTGCCTCTGAAGTTCTTTAGCCTCTTCCGGACTACTTCGATAGGCCGGTCGGTTTGGAATAGGAGCTCCTGGAATAAGATCAATCTGATGCTCAATCCCTCTTATTGGTGGTAGTCCCTGCGGCATTTCTTCGGGAAAGACATCTTCGAATTCCTGCAAGAGAGAAATAGCAACACTAGGCAAAGTAGAGTCAAGGTCAGAAATAGAAAGATACACCTCCTTGTACAAGAACAAGATCATCGGTCTATTACCCTTATAAGCACCCTTAAGCTCTCTTTCTTTTGCATAAAAACTCAATTTCCTCTCCCTTTTTTCTGAACTCTCCATCTTTTCACTCTTGTTTTTCACATTCTCTCCACTTTCTTTTCTCTCAAGATCACTCTCTTTCTCTTTTTGTTTTTCAGCCACTTTTTCACTCTTCTCACTAAGAGACCTTTTAAATCGAATCTGATCCTCAAACACTTGAGTCGATTTCAAGGGTGCAAGTGTTACTTTCTTCCCGTCCTTTACAAATGAATATCGGTTCCTATACCCATCATGTATCACTCTCCTGTCGAACTGCCATGGTCTCCCGAGCAACATATGGCTAGCACTCATTGGTACAACATCACAAAGAACCTCATCCCGGTACTTTCCAATACAGAAGGACACAAGAACCTGTTTATTTACCTTCACTTCACCGCATTCATTCAGCCACCGGAGTTTGTACGGCTTGTGATGTTTTTGGGTATGCAAACCGAGCTCGTCTACCATCAACTTGCTGGCCACATTCACGCAACTTCCTCCGTCAATAATCAACCCACACACACGATCCTTCACATGGCAACGAGTGTAGAAGATATTCTCCCTTTGCACCTCATCACCATCCTCTCTAACTTGAACATGTAGGGCTCGCATGATAACTAAGGCTTGACCTTCAACCGCATGCTCGACGTCACTAGCATCTTCGAGTGGATGCATGGAATCACTATCTTCTTCTTCTTCAGTCTCGATATCCCCACTCTCCATCATAATCATGGTCCGCTTGTTTGGACATTGGGAAGCAATGTGACCTGAGCCCAAACAACGAAAACATTTGATATCACGATTTCTTTGAGGTTCAGAAAAAGTTTTACCCTTATCCTTGTTGTTGGCTTGGGTCTTGTAGGTGTCTCCCTTTGGCTTATAATCAGTCTTCTCGTCCGGTTTCGTAGAAGAACCCAACTTCGATCTCCAAGACGCTGAACCAGAAGCTTCTACCTTTGAAGATGTTCGACCCCCTCTCTTGAGCTGCCTCTCAACCTTCATGGCCATGTGTACCACGTCGTCAATCTCCACGTAATGTTGCAGCTCGACTACATTGGCAATCTCCCGATTATGGCCACAGATGAATCGAGCCATGGTTGCTTCTCGGTCCTCCTCAACATTAGCACGTATCATGGCTATTTCCATCTCCTTGTAATAATCCTCCACCGACTTGGAACCTTGCTTCAGACTTTGCAACTTCAAGTGCAAGTCCCGATAATAATGGGAAGGAACAAACCTTCTTCTCATTACTGCTTTCATTTCCTCCCAAGTATCAATACGAGGCTCACGATTCCTGCGTCTACTCACAGTTAATTGGTCCCACCAAACAATGGCATAATCGGTGAAAGCAACTGCAGCCAATTTAACTTTCTTTTCCTCTGAATAATTATGACAATGAAACACAAGCTCAACCTTCCTCTCCCATTCAATGTAAACATCGGGGTCGTTTTTACCTTGGAATGGAGGTATGATCAGCTTAATCGAACCTGTGTTATGGTCCACGGCGTCTCTCCTCCGGTGCTCCCTACGAACGAAATGCCTTGGTCTGCCTCCTCTTCCTCTACCTCTCCCCCAAGTGTCATCGGAGGCCACTTCCTCTTCTTCATCATATGCTTCTTCATCAAGAGTATCAACGGATGGTTGTCGGTGGGGTCTCCTAATCCGTGGCACGGGCGCAGGTCGAAGCCGTTCCAACCGTTCGTCTTGCCTATCCAACCTTTCTCGGAATTCACCGAAAACCATGTTCATGCGCTCAAACTGTTGTTGCATGGCTCGTAACGTCATGTTCAAATCAGGTCCTCTGTCGTCTCCACTATTTTCGTGTGACATGATAAAATATGCAATTATAGGATCCTCACGCGCTCCCTCACGTGTTTACACTCAGCAAGATGCCACTCAAAACACTCGTGTTTTCACTCAAAATAGGCTTTTATCCTCTGATGTTCTCACACACTCTTGCCTTTTTCCTCTCTCCTCTTCAAAGTCTAGGGCAACTAATCAATCCGATCGCAAGGCGGAAAACGAGTTCAACCCGAACAACTTATAATATTAGATCCACAGAAAATGATATGACACAATCTGACCCAACGACGTAGTTTATGGATTGATAGAAGACACTGCGTACGGAAGAGCTACTATGACAGGTCAACTTAACGCCAAGACGATTAGAACACAAAGACAACAAATTGTGCAATAAATTCTTCGCCCACGAAGACAGCAAATGGTGCTACGAACAACACCCGATGATAACTCCTTTTTTTTTCTTTTTTTTTTGCACTTTTTCTTTCTTCTTTTTTTTTTGACGATTTAGACAGCTAAGATCAGATCAGACAAGATTAATGGAAAGTATAGAAATGAAAGCTATATCTAAAGATTCTAGAATGAAGAAAAAGAAAAGAACAAGGATAGATGAAACCTCGATTTGGAACTTAGGCTCTGATACCAAATGATGCGAACCCCACGAGACCTGCCGCAAGAGCCGACAACAAAGACTGGAAATCGAACCCGAATCGCCATTAGAGATTAAGAGGGATGGAATATTGACCCGATGGTTATAGAAAACCAAGAACCAATATTATAAAGGAATGGAATATTGACTCGATGGTTACAGAAAACCAAGAACCAATATTATAAATAGCCGAGAATTACAAGCATCCATGCTTGCAATCACGGAAGGTTGCCGAAGAACAACATGGAGGAAAATTCTCACCAGTGTAGCCTGAAAGTACCTCTAATCAGCTATTCAGCCTCCTTTATATAAGCCTAGGAGAATCTGGAAACTAATAAACTTGGCAACTGGAATATCTTTAGTTTCCTAAAACCGGAATTAATAGAGGAAACTAAATAAAGGCCCCCTAGAATATTTGGCAGTCTTTTTATTCCTTATTCAGCATCTCTTGGCTTTCCTTATGCGTCTACTCTAATCTTAGATGGGCTATTGACCATCTCAAGACAAGTTAATTGGGTAAGGCCCTTTAGAGACCAATTCGAATTAGTCTCCTCTTGGCCCAAGAAACCCGCAAATGAGCTCTCCACAGCTTGCTGGATCTGTCTTGCCTTCGCTCGTGTGATTGGTCCACTCGAAACATGTAAGCCTCCGAGATCTTGTGCATCAGCTCCCTCTTCACGAATCCCACTTCCGAGCTCGTGTGCTTCAGCCCCATCATCGTGCCCACGATCCTCATCACGAAGTCCTTCCGACCTATGCTCGTCGGTTTGACCCCGAGTCGTATCATTCCCCCTCTCTTCAAAAGGATTCGTCCTCGAATCTGAACCTGCGTCAAAGGGAGAAAGATCAGAAACATTAAAAGTCGAACTTACTTGATACTCACCTGGAAGATCAATCTTATAAGCATTGTCATTGATCTTATCCAGAACTTGAAATGGTCCATCTCCGCGTGGATTCAACTTGGAATTCCTCAGGCTCGGAAATCTCTCCAAACCCAATCTCCAGGTTGAAAAGTGACCCGCTTCCTTCCTTTGTTGGCTCGGGTTGCTGCTTGTTCATTCTTCTTCAAAATGTTTTGCCGTGCCTCTTCATGAATCTGCTTCACCAACTCTGCCTTTTTCTTTCCATCAAGATTAGGAAGCTCATTTACAGGTAAAGGAATCAAGTCCAATGGAGTTAGTGGATTAAAACCATAAACAACCTCAAATGGTGAAAACTTTGTAGAAGAATGCACAGTCCTATTATATGCAAATTCAACGAATGGAATGCAATCTTCCCAAGCTTTCAAATTCTTTCCAGTCACAGCGCGCAACAAAGTGCCCAAGGTTCGATTGACAACCTCGGTTTGTCCATCTGTTTGTGGGTGACAGGTAGTAGAAAACAACAAAGTTGTTCCCAACTTAGCGCACAGAACTCTCCAAAAATGACTCAGAAATTTCGCATCCCTATCACTCACAATCGTCTTAGGGACTCCATGTAAACGCACCACTTCCCTAAAGAAAAGATTTGCCGCATGAGTAGCATCATCAGTTTTATGACAAGGGATAAAGTGTACCATTTTTGAAAATCGGTCAACAACCACAAAGATAGAATCTCGACCATTCCTAGATCTAGGTAGACCCAAAACAAAATCCATGGAGATATCAATCCAAGGGTGACTTGGAACAGGTAATGGCATGTAAAGTCCATGTGGATGAATTTTCGATTTAGCCTTCTTACATGTGATGCACCTGAACAAATTCTCTCGACATCTCTTTTCATGTGAGGCCAAAAGAAGTGCTCCTTCAGAATGTCCAAGGTCTTAGCAACTCCAAAGTGCCCCATCAACCCTCCCCCATGAGACTCCCTAACAAGTAATTCACGCATGGAACTCTTTGGAATACATAGCCTATTTTCACGAAATAAATACCCCTCATGCCTATTTTCACGTTGGATTGAGTTCACAGCTCTACAATCGATATTTTACCGTGATCTTGTTCACAGCTCTACAATCGACACACATTCTCCAAGTCCCGTCTTTCTTTGGAACGAGCAGAACAAGGACAGCGCATGGGCTCATACTTTCTCGAACATGTCCCTTGGCCAATAGCTCCTCAACTTGCCTCTGAAGTTCTTTAGCCTCTTCCGGACTACTTCGATAGGCCGGTCGGTCGATTTGGAATAGGAGCTCCTGGAATAAGATCAATCTGATGCTCAATCCCTCTTATTGGTGGTAGTCCCTGCGGCATTTCTTCGGGAAAGACATCTTCGAATTCCTGCAAGAGAGAAATAGCAACACTAGGCAAAGTAGAGTCAAGGTCAGAAATAGAAAGATACACCTCCTTGTACAAGAACAAGATCATCGGTCTATTACCCTTATAAGCACCCTTAAGCTCTCTTTCTTTTGCATAAAAACTCAATTTCCTCCTCTTTTTTCTGAACTCTCCATCTTTTCACTCTTGTTTTTCACATTCTCTCCACTTTCTTTTCTCTCAAGATCACTCTCTTTCTCTTTTTGTTTTTCAGCCACTTTTTCACTCTTCTCACTAAGAGACCTTTTAAATCGAATCTGATCCTCAAACACTTGAGTCGATGTCAAGGGTGCAAGTGTTACTTTCTTCCCGTCCTTTACAAATGAATATCGGTTCCTATACCCATCATGTATCACTCTCCTGTCGAACTGCCATGGTCTCCCGAGCAACATATGGCTAGCACTCATTGGTACAACATCACAAAGAACCTCATCCCGGTACTTTCCAATACAGAAGGACACAAGAACCTGTTTATTTACCTTCACTTCACCGCATTCATTCAGCCACCGGAGTTTGTACGGCTTGTGATGTTTTTGGGTATGCAAACCGAGCTCGTCTACCATCAACTTGCTGGCCACGTTCACGCAACTTCCTCCGTCAATAATCAACCCACACACACGATCCTTCACATGGCAACGAGTGTAGAAGATATTCTCCCTTTGCACCTCATCACCATCCTCTCTAACTTGAACATGTAGGGCTCGCATGATAACTAAGGCTTGACCTTCAACCGCATGCTCGACGTCACTAGCATCTTCGAGTGGATGCATGGAATCACTATCTTCTTCTTCTTCAGTCTCGATATCCCCACTCTCCATCATAATCATGGTCCGCTTGTTTGGACATTGGGAAGCAATGTGACCTGAGCCCAAACAACGAAAACATTTGATATCACGATTTCTTTGAGGTTCAGAAAAAGTTTTACCCTTATCCTTGTTGTTGGCTTGGGTCTTGTAGGTGTCTCCCTTTGGCTTATAATCAGTCTTCTCGTCCGGTTTCGTAGAAGAACCCACTTCGATCTCCAAGACGCTGAACCAGAAGCTTCTACCTTTGAAGATGTTCGACCCCCTCTCTTGAGCTGCCTCTCAACCTTCATGGCCATGTGTACCACGTCGTCAATCTCCACGTAATGTTGCAGCTCAACTACATTGGCAATCTCCCGATTATGGCCACAGATGAATCGAGCCATGGTTGCTTCTCGGTCCTCCTCAACATTAGCACGTATCATGGCTATTTCCATCTCCTTGTAATAATCCTCCACCGACTTGGAACCTTGCTTCAGACTTTGCAACTTCAAGTGCAAGTCCCGATAATAATGGGAAGGAACAAACCTTCTTCTCATTACTGCTTTCATTTCCTCCCAAGTATCAATACGAGGCTCACGATTCCTGCGTCTACTCACAGTTAATTGGTCCCACCAAACAATGGCATAATCGGTGAAAGCAACTGCAGCCAATTTAACTTTCTTTTCCTCTGAATAATTATGACAATGAAACACAAGCTCAACCTTCCTCTCCCATTCAATGTAAACATCGGGGTCGTTTTTACCTTGGAATGGAGGTATGATCAGCTTAATCGAACCTGTGTTATGGTCCACGGCGTCTCTCCTCCGGTGCTCCCTACGAACGAAATGCCTTGGTCTGCCTCCTCTTCCTCTACCTCTCCCCCAAGTGTCATCGGAGGCCACTTCATCATATCTTCTTCATCAAGAGTATCAACGGATGGTTGTCGGTGGGGTCTCCTAATCCGTGGCACGGGCGCAGGTGAAGCCGTTCCAACCGTTCGTCTTGCCTATCCAACCTTTCTCGGAATTCACCGAAAACCATGTTCATGCGCTCAAACTGTTGTTGCATGGCTCGTAACGTCATGTTCAAATCAGGTCCTCTGTCGTCTCCACTATTTTCGTGTGACATGATAAAATATGCAATTATAGGATCCTCACGCGCTCCCTCACGTGTTTACACTCAGCAAGATGCCACTCAAAACACTCGTGTTTTCACTCAAAATAGGCTTTTATCCTCTGATGTTCTCACACACTCTTGCCTTTTTCCTCTCTTTATTTCCTCTCCAAAGTTCTAGGGCAACTAATCAATCCGATCGCAAGGCGGAAAACGAGTTCAACCCGAACAACTTATAATATTAGATCCACAGAAAATGATATGACACAATCTGACCCAACGACGTAGTTTATGGATTGATAGAAGACACTGCGTACGGAAGAGCTACTATGACAGGTCAACTTAACGCCAAGACGATTAGAACACAAAGACAACAAATTGTGCAATAAATTCTTCGCCCACGAAGACAGCAAATGGTGCTACGAACAACACCCAATGATAACTCTTTTTTTTTTCTTTTTTTTTGCACTTTTTCTTTCTTCTTTTTTTTTGACGATTTAGACAGCTAAGATCAGATCAGACAAGATTAATGGAAAGGATAGAAATGAAAGCTATATCTAAAGATTCTAGAATGAAGAAAAAGAAAAGAACAAGGATAGATGAAACCTCGATTTGGAACTTAGGCCCTGATACCAAATGATGCGAACCCCACGAGACCTGCCGCAAGACCCGACAACAAAGACTGGAAATCGAACCCGAATCGCCATTAGAGATTAAGAGGGATGGAATATTGACCCGATGGTTATAGAAAACCAAGAACCAATATTATAAAGGAATGGAATATTGACCCGATGGTTACAGAAAACCAAGAACCAATATTATAAATAGCCGAGAATTACAAGCATCCATGCTTGCAATCACGGAAGGTTGCCGAAGAACAACATAGAGGAAAATTCTCACCAGTGTAGCCTGAAAGTACCTCTAATCAGCTATTCAGCCTCCTTTATATAAGCCTAGGAGAATCTGGAAACTAATAAACTTGGCAACTGGAATATCTTTAGTTTCCTAAAACCGGAATTAATAGAGGAAACTAAATAAAGGCCCCCTAGAATATTTGGAAGTCTTTTTATTCCTTATTCAGCATCTCTTGGCTTTCCTTATGCGTCTACTCTAATCTTTGATGGGATATTGACCATCTCAAGACAAGTTAATTGGGTAAGGCCCTTTAGAGACAAATTCGAATTAGTCTCCTCTTGGCCCAAGAAACCCGCAAATGAGCTCTCCACAGCTTGCTGGATCTGTCTTGCCTTCGTTCGTGTGATTGGTCCACTCGAAACATGTAAGCCTCCGAGATCTTGTGCATCAGCTCGCTCTTCACGAATCCCACTTCCGAGCTCGTGTGCTTCAGCCCCATCATCGTGCCCACGATCCTCATCACGAAGTCCTTCCGACCTATGCTCGTCGGTTTGACCCCGAGTCGTATCATTCCCCCTCTCTTCAAAAGGATTCGTCCTCGAATCTGAACCTGCGTCAAAGGGAGAAAGATCAGAAACATTAAAAGTCGAACTTACTTGATACTCACCTGGAAGATCAATCTTATAAGCATTGTCATTGATCTTATCCAGAACTTGAAATGGTCCATCTCCGCGTGGATTCAACTTGGAATTCCTCAGGCTCGGAAATCTCTCCTTCCTTAAGTGAACCCTAACCCAATCTCCAGGTTGAAAAGTGACCCGCTTCCTTCCTTTGTTGGCTCGGGTTGCTGCTTGTTCATTCTTCTTCAAAATGTTTTGCCGTGCCTCTTCATGAATCTGCTTCACCAACTCTGCCTTTTTCTTTCCATCAAGATTAGAAAGCTCATTTACAGGTAAAGGAATCAAGTCCAATGGAGTTAGTGGATTAAAACCATAAACAACCTCAAATGGTGAAAACTTTGTAGACGAATGCACAGTCCTATTATATGCAAATTCAACGAATGGAATGCAATATTCCCAAGCTTTCAAATTCTTTCCAGTCACAGCGCGCAACAAAGTGCCCAAGGTTCGATTGACAACCTCGGTTTGTCCATCTGTTTGTGGGTGACAGGTAGTAGAAAACAACAAAGTTGTTCCCAACTTAGCGCACAGAACTCTCCAAAAATGACTCAGAAATTTCGCATCCCTATCACTCACAATCGTCTTAGGGACTCCATGTAAACGCACCACTTCCCTAAAGAAAAGATTTGCCACATGAGTAGCATCATCAGTTTTATGACAAGGGATAAAGTGTACCATTTTTGAAAATCGGTCAACAACCACAAAGATAGAATCTCGACCATTCCTAGATCTAGGTAGACCCAAAACAAAATCCATGGAGATATCAATCCAAGGGTGACTTGGAACAGGTAATGGCATGTAAAGTCCATGTGGATGAATTTTCGATTTAGCCTTCTTACATGTGATGCACCTGAACAAATTCTCTCGACATCTCTTTTCATGTGAGGCCAAAAGAAGTGCTCCTTCAGAATGTCCAAGGTCTTAGCAACTCCAAAGTGCCCCATCAACCCTCCCCCATGAGACTCCCTAACAAGTAATTCACGCATGGAACTCTTTGGAATACATAGCCTATTTTCACGAAATAAATACCCCTCATGCCTATTTTCACGTTGGATTGAGTTCACAGCTCTACAATCGATATTTTACCGTGATCTTGTTCACGGCTCTACAATCGACACACATTCTCCAAGTCCCGTCTTTCTTTGGAACGAGCAGAACAAGGACAGAGCGTGGGCTCATACTTTCTCGAACATGTCCCTTGGCCAATAGCTCCTCAACTTGCCTCTGAAGCTCTTTAGCCTCTTCCGGACTACTTCGATAGGCCGGTCGGTTTGGAATAGGAGCTCCTGGAATAAGATCAATCTGATGCTCAATCCCTCTTATTGGTGGTAGTCCCTGCGGCATTTATTCGGGAAAGATATCTTCGAATTCCTGCAAGAGAGAAATAGCAACACTAGGCAAAGTAAAGTCAAGGTCAGAAATAGAAAGATACACCTCCTTGTACAAGAACAAGATCATCGGTCTATTACCCTTATAAGCACCCTTAAGCTCTCTTTCTTTTGCATAAAAACTCAATTTCCTCTCCTTTTTTTCTGAACTCTCCATCTTTTCACTCTTGTTTTTCACATTCTCTCCACTTTCTTTTCTCTCAAGATCACTCTCTTTCTCTTTTTGTTTTTCAGCCACTTTTTCACTCTTCTCACTAAGAGACCTTTTAAATCGAATCTGATCCTCAAACACTTGAGTTGATGTCAAGGGTGCAAGTGTTACTTTCTTCCCGTCCTTTACAAATGAATATCGGTTCCTATACCCATCATGTATCACTCTCCTGTCGAACTGCCATGGTCTCCCGAGCAGCATATGGCTAGCACTCATTGGTACAACATCACAAAGAACCTCATCCCGGTACTTTCCAATACAGAAGGACACAAGAACCTGTTTATTTACCTTCACTTCACCGCATTCATTCAGCCACCGGAGTTTGTACGGCTTGTGATGTTTTTGGGTATGCAAACCGAGCTCGTCTACCATCAACTTGCTGGCCACGTTCACGCAACTTCCTCCGTCAATAATCAACCCACACACACGATCCTTCACATGGCAACGAGTGTAGAAGATATTCTCCCTTTGCACCTCATCACCATCCTCTCTAACTTGAACATGTAGGGCTCGCATGATAACTAAGGCTTGACCTTCAACCGCATGCTCGACGTCACTAGCATCTTCGAGTGGATGCATGGAATCACTATCTTCTTCTTCTTCAGTCTCGATATCCCCACTCTCCATCATAATCATGGTCCGCTTGTTTGGACATTGGGAAGCAATGTGACCTGAGCCCAAACAACGAAAACATTTGATATCACGATTTCTTTGAGGTTCAGAAAAAGTTTTACCCTTATCCTTGTTGTTGGCTTGGGTCTTGTAGGTGTCTCCCTTTGGCTTATAATCAGTCTTCTCGTCCGGTTTCGTAGAAGAACCCACTTCGATCTCCAAGACGCTGAACCAGAAGCTTCTACCTTTGAAGATGTTCGACCCCCTCTCTTGAGCTGCCTCTCAACCTTCATGGCCATGTGTACCACGTCGTCAATCTCCACGTAATGTTGCAGCTCAACTACATTGGCAATCTCCCGATTATGGCCACAGATGAATCGAGCCATGGTTGCTTCTCGGTCCTCCTCAACATTAGCACGTATCATGGCTATTTCCATCTCCTTGTAATAATCCTCCACCGACTTGGAACCTTGCTTCAGACTTTGCAACTTCAAGTGCAAGTCCCGATAATAATGGGAAGGAACAAACCTTCTTCTCATTACTGCTTTCATTTCCTCCCAAGTATCAATACGAGGCTCACGATTCCTGCGTCTACTCACAGTTAATTGGTCCCACCAAACAATGGCATAATCGGTGAAAGCAACTGCAGCCAATTTAACTTTCTTTTCCTCTGAATAATTATGACAATGAAACACAAGCTCAACCTTCCTCTCCCATTCAATGTAAACATCGGGGTCGTTTTTACCTTGGAATGGAGGTATGATCAGCTTAATCGAACCTGTGTTATGGTCCACGGCGTCTCTCCTCCGGTGCTCCCCACGAACGAAATGCCTTGGTCTGCCTCCTCTTCCTCTACCTCTCCCCCAAGTGTCATCGGAGGCAACTTCCTCTTCTTCATCATATGCTTCTTCATCAAGAGTATCAACGGATGGTTGTCGGTGGGGTCTCCTAATATGTGGCACGGGCGCAGGTTGAAGCCGTTCCAACCGTTCGTCTTGCCTATCCAACCTTTCTCGGAATTCACCGAAAACCATGTTCATGCGCTCAAACTGTTGTTGCATGGCTCGTAACGTCATGTTCAAATCAGGTCCTCTGTCGTCTCCACTATTTTCGTGTGACATGATAAAATATGCAATTATAGGATCCTCACGCGCTCCCTCACGTGTTTACACTCAGCAAGATGCCACTCAAAACACTCGTGTTTTCACTCAAAATAGGCTTTTATCCTCTGATGTTCTCACACACTCTTGCCTTTTTCCTCTCTTTATTTCCTCTTCAAAGTTCTAGGGCAACTAATCAATCCGATCGCAAGGCGGAAAACGAGTTCAACCCGAACAACTTATGTGCGCACCCGAATTTAATCTCGTCGGGGCACGCATGCGCGCGCCTAAGCAAACGCGGCTTGGGAGTGTCCACCTTCCCGGGGACGCGCGACGGACGCACGTGAGAAGGAGTCGCCACTTGCCATTTTACGACCCGAAGGTCGAGGGCCGGCAAGTTACCCGGGTCTAGGGGTGTGGGGTACACCTAAATGCTAAGGCAATGGTCGTACGGAACCGGAATTCCGGATTCGGGGGTTCTGTTACGTGCGGGCCTATATCCCGCACGCCCTTTCGGTACTCTAGCTTGCTAGGCTTGCCGTTTTTGTTTATTTACCGCGTGATTTAAGATCGCACTTGGCTCGCTCGTTTTGACACCGTAAAATCGATGAATCGATTGAGTTGGGCCAAGAATCCGAAGGATAAGTAGGCTTGTGAGTCAAGGGATCGGTTCGCTATCTTAGCGTTACAGTTCTTCGGACCGTGATGGTCGATTCCCTGCGCGAACCGAGACCATGATTGTTCAAACTTGCTCATCCCTTGGCGACGATAGACCAACTTAATCGACTCGACACTCGGACCTCCTGCCCACCAATCGGAATCCTTACAAGTACACGAATGAATATACAAATAAAATCCTCACAATGTACGCTCGAATAAATACAGAATACAACTGAATGAAATAAATGGATTCCGATCGGCTTGCATTGGGTCAATATTCCGCTCCGGCTCACCGTGTAGTTTGAATAACCGATAAACAAATTAAGGCAACGCGGGCTCAAGGAGCCGGGGGTCGGGTCCGATTGAACCGGTGGTTTGCAGGAGAACCGATTAGTTCCCACTGTAACCGTCAGACCAATCGAGCTCCCGGGTGACATCTAAACACGTTTCACGCGCTCAATCCGAATCCGCCTTCCACATAGGCCGTATTCGGAGTGTGACGGTGAATCGAGGCTAGATCCCATTCCGCACTCGGGTTGCACGCGCTCGGTGAATTAGGAGGCGTTGGACCTCGTGTTCGGTAGTTTGGGGCATCGGACCCCGTGTAACACGTAACCTATGGGCTCGGGCCCGAATCGCGATAAATCATCATATGCGAAGACAAAACAGAAGAAAACTGATAAAACTGACACAATACAGACAACAACCGACAATCGTCGGTGAATACAGACAAGTGGTGTATTAAGTCGAATGTACGTGACTTAATCAGTTATTACCCGTGGTTGATTGGCAAACAATGCATCTAACCTAGGCAAACATAGAGGGCGGGCTAGGGTAAGGTTCTAAGCCGATTACATGTGTGTGTTTGTTTTATGACTCTTATTCAGTTAAGTGTCACTGCGGTTTCACTGAATTAGCTAAACTCGTGTTTTGACTCCAGATTGGAATCTAATATTCCACCTATCCATTATCTAATGTTTATTTAAGTCAAGTACATGATTAATCCGGTTGTTCGTATCTTGTAACTGAAATAAAATGATCCCCACTGAATCTACAATAGGAAGAAGGAAACACCGAAGACGAACGAAATGGGCCACACGAATGAAACTCGTACCCGAACGGGTTGCCCTTTTTCATTCATAGTTCTAGGTGTTTCCAACTCCCTAAACCTAAGGTATCGGTGAATCACGGAATGACGATTATGCCCTTGGATGATAAAATCGTGGTGTTCGTATACAAATTGGAGATCGTGTTGCACGAAGGAGTCTAAGGAGGACTCTCGTACCCCGACTCGGGCCGCCTCAAATTGGGCCCGGACTTTTGTCACGGCACGTGAGTATTCCCTAGACATCAATTCTATTCGTGTTACGCATCTCGGTATTTTGAAATTGTGAATTTTATTGGAAAAGGGCATTCACGCCATTCCGTAAATCATCGATGCGTTTTACCAATTAAGGATCAATTAACCCGATTATTTAGTCCATGTGACTTAGTTAACCGAATGATGCGCATCCCGTTTTCCCATTTGTGAAATCCTTCAGTGATTATTGATTCACGTTGCAATTACGGTTCCGACGTGCGATGTCCGGATCTAGCAAGCCTAATAAATAATAATCATGTAGAATATGATTAAAGGGGAATATGATAAAAAGAAACAATTCCAAGGGTCGTCTTCGGAAGGACGGAAAGACCAAACGAGACTCCAAGGAATGGAAGGAGGGCTCGGCCATCCCCAAATGTGATCGGCCGAACACTCCTTGACCCGGTTCGAATCTCGATGGGTCTTTCGTGTCATTCCTAGCCGATCATTGCATGCATCAAACAATCCGCACATGAGAAAGATGTATATTTCCCTAAATCGGGACTAACACGATCACGGTTTACATGAATAAACACACAAAGCATACAACGAGTCATATTTATGGAATTAACGAATGAACTTAATTTATTTCATGGCGGTCTTAGTGATATTACATGGGAAATACACGGCATCAAGGAGAAAGAAGAGCCCTAGGGGTTCGGTTAGGCCAAGGAGCCTCACGGGTCACCCATCGCAAGGGTATGGCCGTGAGCCCCTTAGACATAACCGAACCATCTAAGGGCTCTCCCTCCTAGATTCCGAGCCATTCCCTTCGATAGACACCTCTTAGCCACGGTTAGGACCTTCCCGAACGTGGAGATGGTCTAATCCGAGAGAATGAAGCGGTTATGGACTCGAAGGAGCCAAGGAGGCTCACGCCCCATCACCTATGAGGCTCGGCCGGGAGGTTCCGTGGCTCCATCGAGTCTATATCCGTTTCATTCCCCTAGATTCGGACCACATCACGTATACATGCACGTTTACACGATCATATAGACGTAGAATAACAAGATGGAATACGTACGTTGCATGAGGATGCATGGCAAGTTCGGATCTAAAAGAAAAATGAAATCTTGCATGCACACCGACTTTTAAAACGCATAAACACTTCATACAAGTAAAGATAGAAAGTCCTAACTCTTCTAAATTGTAAAGGGATGTTACCTAGCCTCGTGCACGAGGAAAAGAGTCGGGGAAGTGGTCTTTGAGAGTCGGAAGACTCGGTTAGGGCGAAGGGCAGTAGGCGACCCGGGTAGGCGCAGCTGCGGCAACCGCGGGAAAATGGCTTGGCACGCTCGCTCCGACCACGGAACGGTGCAAGGTCGGGCTCGTTGGACTCCTAAGAGGCAGATCTAGGTGGGCACGGAAAGCTCCGAGCGTGCCGAACCCTGAATAAGTCGGAAATGATGAGAGAAGTTCCAGTGAAAACACAGAAAACTGGTTAGCGAAAATGGGCCAAACGGAGGTCGTGCACGGTTGGTCGGCCCTCGGATCGTGACCACCTCTTCACGAGAGAGGGTGAGGGTTGTGAGGAACCCTTTAAATGTGATGGCACGACTCTCCGAGGTCGTGGGATGAAATGGCACGCCGTGAGTGTTCGGTGCGCGCGGTGAGGGTCTCGGGACCCGATTGCAATTTCGGCTGGAACGGGGTCTTGGGGACCTCAAATCGAAAATCCAAGTCCGGAAATGGACTTAGGGGGTAGGAAATATGTAGGCTATGAAGTTTGAGAATTTTTGGGTTAAGTCGGGTCGGGTGGTTACCGGAATACCGGGTGGTTTTCCGGCGATTTTAGCCGGTTTCGGCCTTGGCACGGGGTCGACGGGAGTGAGGGGATGGGCTGAGGTTTGAGAGAGTTCTTGAGAGAGATTGGCTTGAGAGAGAGTGAAATTCAAGAAGTCATTAAGTCTAATGGTGCAAGGGCTTATAAAGGGATGACTAATGGCTTGATTGAGGGAATTTAATTGCGGTTAAGGGGGACCCTAATGTGGCTGCCGAAATTGGAGGGAAGATTAGGGAGGGGTTTGTGTCTTGTAGAGTGTAGGGGAAGCAAAGGGGTGATGGGTGTGATGGATGGATGGTGGGAAGTGATGGATGGATGGAGGGAGGTGATGGATGGGAGGAAAATTCAAAATGTGTGGTGGGGAGCTTGTTGGAGCCGACGGTGGGGAGAGGCTTGAGCCGCGGCTTGGGCTGTCCAATCCGAGCCGAGGGTTGAGCCGTGGCTTGGGGTTGAGCCGCGGCTTGATGGCTTGGCTTGGCTTGGCTGTGGGTACCATCCGATTAGGAGAAAAGCCGGCAAACGCTTGAGACTTGATTGAGCTTGCATCCGATCTCCGATGTCCAATTAATTTGAAGATTTGGAATGCTTGAACTACGAGGATTTGAATGAGTCCAATATCGCCATACGTCGTGTGAACGAGCGTTCGGGCGACATGGCGCCCCGGGAGTCGATTTTGCCCTGTTTGGACGTTCGGAGTGGAATTTAACACCCCTTGACCTCCGATTGATCTCTGTGCCTTCTTGCATTCGTTTTGGCGATCCTTTTGCCTCGTGGGGGATCGTTGGCCCGTTGTCCTCGGTCGGGGACCGTTGGGCCGGGAAGGCCTAGGGACTTCGATCGGGATTCTCTCAGTGTGCCCTGAATGCTTTGAGGTGCCCGGGGATTATCGTGAGGTACTCAGAGATCGTCGTGGTCTCTGTTTTCCGTGGAAATTCCCGAAGGCTCGCCGGGAGACGTTCATGACCACTGAGACGCACTTCGGGAGATCGAGTCGAGTTCCGGAAGGTTGTCTGAAGCTTGTTCCCCGGCCCTGGTGGTCCCTGGGTGCCTGTAGGCCCGTTTTGAAGGGCCGTTCGCTTGTCGGTGGAGTGAACCCCGGGAGCTATGTCAGAAAAGGCGTCGGTGGGGGATCGGGGTGTCCCGGCTTAAGCAGGATGTCCCGAAAATGCGCCCGGACGCGTCATTGGTCACTTTGGCACTGAGGGGGATTTTTGAACCCCCATATCGGACACCTTTCGGTGCTTCGGTGACTCAGTGAAGAATAGTGCCATAGTGCCAGCTCTGCCGTTTTCGGGGTTCTTTGTCCGTTCGTTCTTCCGAAAGCTTTCCTTTGCTTTTCTCAGTGACCTAGCTCTTCTCCTGTTACTCATGACCCCGTGCCCGCATATTTGCCTCTGATTGCCGGGCGATGAATAGTGTCCCGGGCTTCGGTCGGGAATCCTCGTGTGGGAAGCCGGTGGACCAAAATGGGGTGCTGACAGCTTGCCCCTCTTTGGTTGCATGCTCGGTTAGAGGATGTAGCCAAAGACCATAATAAGCATCCCCTTTTTGGGCTCGGCGACAGTTCTGATACCGTTCCCTCCCCGCTGCTGCTCGTACCTTACTTGGACGTGTCGGGACATTGCGCCGGAAGTTGAGATTGGGACGGACCCGAAGGAAAAACGGGATAGATCCGAAAGAAAGCAGGATAAACCTGAACATGGAATTTAAACGCCGGGATGGACCCGAGGGGCCAGGATAGACCTGAACAGGAATTTAAAAGCCGGGATGGACCCGAGGGGCCAGGATAGACCTGAACTGGAATTTAAAAGCCGGGATGGACCCGAGGGGCCAGGATAGACCTGAACAGAAATTTAAAAGCCGGGATGGACCCGAGGGGCCAGGATAGACCTGAACAGGGATTTAAAAGCCGGGATGGACCCGAGGGGCCAGGATAGACCTGAACTGAAATTTAAAAGCCGGGATGGACCCGAGGGGCCAGGATAGACCTGAACAGAAATTTAAAAGCCGGGATGGACCCGAGGGGCCAGGATAGACCTGAACTGGAATTTAAAAGCCGGGATGGACCCGAGGGGCCAGGATAGACCTGAACAGGAATTTAAAAGCCGGGATGGACCCGAGGGGCCAGGATAGACCTGAACTGGAATTTAAAAGCCGGGACGGACCCGAGGGGCCAGGATAGACCTGAACTGGAATTTAAAAGCCGGGACGGACCCGAGGGGCTAGGATAGACCTGAACAGGAATTTAAAAGCCGGGATGGACCCGAGGGGCCAGGATAGACCTGAACTGGAATTTAAAAGCCGGGATGGACCCGAGGGGCCAGGATAGACCTGAACTGGAATTTAAAAGTCGGGATGGACCCGAGACAGGGATTTGAAATTTGGAATTCATGTAGAGCGCTGTGTGATACGGCTTGCTTGGCGGTTGGATTCGGATTGCTCTGTGCGTGACGACTAATGATGACCTCTTAACACTTGTCCTTTTCTGAACATTGTTGGTTGGGGTGGTGCGGTGCATCCCTCGACGATTTCCAAGTCTTCGAGAACACGTTTCGCCGCGTGAGGCAAACGTGAGTCCGTCGGCGGGGAGCGTCCCCTGGGGTTCCTGATCGCACCTGTACATGGAAAAGAGAAGTCTACAAAAGGATGTCAGCCGCGTGAAATCGTCTAGACTACGACGCGTAAAGGAATCTATGTAAAGATGTGTTGGGGCATGATATTGGTGGCCATTTGGAGGGCGGCCGCGTCCCTATTGAGGAATAGCTTTTCTGAGACGGATAACCCGTAGAATTATGTACATAAAGGTAATGGGAGGGATCTTCTGGGATCCTCCAAGTCAAGGATACGTTGATTCGACCCCCATTTCGAAGCGGGCCTCGAGCTCGGAGAATTGAAGAGAGTTTGCTTGCGTCGGGGAGTGCCGAACCACTACTCGGTGTAGCTCCACAGGGAGAGTGTCGCTCTTCTTTCGTGGTCAAGCCGACATTTCCCCCTAACTTTTGCCTAGGCCGCAGGATGCGCAACAGCCTAGCGGGGTATTTTATTTAATTTCTCTCACATGAATGCTCACCTTTTGCTACGATTCCCCACGTTTGGGTGGGATCGTACCCCTCAAGTCCTCTAACTTTTGCCTAGGCCGCCTCAAAGAGGTTTTCGACCTAGCGAGGGAGTGATTTATGCTCTCCTTTTGCCGCGACCCCCCCTTTGCGGGATTTTAAGTCGTGCCACTCGTTCCCTAGTTTTTGCCTAGGCCGCCTCAAAGAGGTTTTCGACCTAGCGGGAAAACTTATTTTTCTCTCAAGAAAGCTTAGTGTTGGACAGATGATGGGAATTGAAACTCATCCACGGAAATAGAAATGTCTTACAATGAAAGGGGCACGGAGCCCGGAGGATAAAGAATATACAAGTGTTCACGGATAATACTTCTTAATGGCGTCAGCATTGACAGGAAGGGCATTTTCATGCCGTCCATGTCGCTCAAGATGACCGCTCCTCCGGAGAAAACCTCTTTGACGACAAAAGGGCCATCGTATTTGTACGAGAACTTCCCTCGAGAGTCTGGCGTGACGTGTAGGACTTTCCTTAAGACGAGGTCGCCGGGGTTGAAATCGCGGTGGCGGACTCTTGCGTTGAAGGCTCGAGCCATTCTTTGTTGATAGCACTGTCCGTGGCATAGCGCTTTCAGCCTCTTCTCATCAATGAAATTTAACTGTTCGTACCGCTGCTTTGCCCATTCCGCTTCTTCGAGCTCGGCCTCGGCAAGAATCCTCATGGAAGGGATCTCTACTTCGATTGGGAGCACGGCCTCCATGCCATAGACTAGTGAGTACGGGGTGGCCCCGGTTGAGGTCCGTATGGACGTACGGTACGCCAAGAGTGCATAGGGGAGCATCTCGTGCCAATCCTTATAGTTCACCGTCATTTTTTCGATGATCTTTTTGATGTTCTTATTCGCCGCTTCCACCGCACCGTTCATTTGGGGACGGTACGGGGTGGAATTGCGGTGCCGGATTTTGAATTGTGCACAAAGCTCGTCGATGACCTTGTTGTTCAGGTTCTTGGCGTTGTCTGTGATGATTGTCGCAGGGACCCCGTATCGGGCAATGACGTCGCGTTTGAGAAAACGGGCCACGGCCTTTGCGGTGACTGACGCAAGAGTGACGGCTTCGATCCACTTGGTAAAGTAATCAATTGCCACCAAAATGAACATGTGACCGTTGGACGCTTTGGGGTTGATCGGGCCGATCACATCCATTCCCCACATTGAAAAAGGCCATGGCGCCGTCATGGGGCGCAATTCGTTGGGCGGCGCTTTGATCTGATCGGCGTAAACTTGACATCGGTGACAATGTCTGACATGCTTCACACAATCAGTCTCCATGGTGGACCAATAATAGCCCAGGCGCATGATCTTCTTAGCGAGCATGAGACCGTTCATATGAGGTCCACAGTTTCCCCCGTGCACTTCCTCCATGAGACGCCGCGATTCGTGTTCGTCGATGCACCGGAGGAGTGTGGAGTCGAAGGAACGGCGGTAGAGTATCTCGCCGCTCAAGAAGTAGTGTATCGCGAGGCGTCTGAGAGTCTTGCGATCGCGGCGGTCGGCGAATGGGGGGTATTGGCGGTTCGCAGAAGGTTCTTGATGTCTTCGTACCACGGCTTCGCCTCGGATGCTCCAATCGAATTGCAGTGCGCCGGTCCTTCGGCTATCTCAATCTCGAGGGGCTCGATAAGGTTCTCCTTCGTGATGCTCACCATGGAGGCGAGCGTTGCAAGCGCGTCCGCGAATTGATTTGTCATGCGCGGAGTGTAGGTGAACGAGACGTCCTCGAAGTTCTCGGTTAACTTCTCGAGGTATTCGTGATACGGCACTAGCTTCGCGTCTTTCGTCTTCCATTGCCCCAGCGTCTGGAAGATAGTGAGCATGGAGTCACCGAACACTTCGAGCTCTTTTACTTTGAAATCAATCGCGCTTGGAGGCCGAGGATACATGCCTCGTACTCAGCCACATTATTGGTGCAGGGAAAGTCGATCTTTGCCGCTACCGGGTAATAGCGCCCGTCCGGGGATATCAGTACCGCGCCGATGCCTGATCCCGTGGAATTGACAGCACCGTCGAAATACATCTTCCATCCCGGCTCCTCTCCCTCGTCGTCTACTCGGAGGATTCCCTCATCCGGGAAGTCGGGGTTTATGGGTGTGTGGTCTTCAATTGGGAATTCTGCTAAATGATCCGCGATCGCTTGCCCCTTGACCGAAGTGCGGGACACGTACTCGATATCGTATTCCGTCAATTGACAGCGCCATTTGGCGAGGTTGCGTGTGGAGGAGGGACTGTCGAGCAAATATTTCAGGGGATCCGCCTTTGATAGCAAGCGGACCGTGTGATAAAGCGTGTATTGTCGGAGCCTTTGCATGACCCACACCAACGCACAGCACATCTTCTCGATTTCCGGATAATTTGACTCTCCATCGGTGAACTTTTTGCTCAGATAGTAGATCGCGCGTTCCGTGTGCGTGGACTCCTCCTCCTGTCCCAGCATGCATCCTAATGATTGACGACGCACCGTTAGGTAGAGTACGAGGGGACGGCCTGGTGTAGGCGGGACCAATACCGGCGGTTGGACCAGGTATGCCTTGATGGTGTCAAAGGCCTTCTGACATTCTTCGTCCCATTCGATCGCCGCGTTCTTGCGGAGCAAGCGAAAGAGTGGTTGGCATTTGTCTGTCAAGTTCGCAATGAATCGTGCGATGTAATTCAGCCGCCCCAAGAAGCCTCGTATTTCGCGGACCGAAGATGGCGGAGGAAGCTCCTTGATCGCCTTGACTTTATCGGGATCTACTTCGATGCCGCGCTCGCTGACCACGAATCCTAGTAATTTTCCCGATCGAGCGCCGAACGTGCATTTTGCCGGATTGAGCCGAAGCTTGTACTCCTTTAAGCGGTCGAAGAGACGCTTCAGGTTAATGAGGTGGTCCTCTCCCACTTTGGACTTGGCAATCATGTCGTCGACGTAGACTTCGACCTCCTTGTGCATCATGTCGTGGAACAACGTGACCATAGCCCTCTGATAAGTTGCCCCGGCGTTCTTCAGGCCGAAAGGCATGACGCGATAACAAAAGGTCCCCCACATGGTAGTGAATGTCGTCTTGACCTTGTCTTCCTCGGCCATCCGAATTTGATTGTATCCGGAGAAGCCGTCCATGAAAGAAAACTGAGAGTGGCGCGCCGTATTGTCAACTAGTATGTCGATGTGGGGCAAGGGAAAATTGTCCTTGGGGCTGGCCTTATTGAGGTCCCGATAGTCGACGCAGACTCGAACCCTTCCATCTTTCTTCTCCACCGGCACGATGTTTGCCACCCATTCGGAGTAGTTGCAGACCTCGAGAAAGCCCGCGTTGATCTGTTTGACGACCTCCTCCTTGATGCGGAGAAGGAGGCTTGCCCGTTGCCGTCGCAATTGTTGCCGCTTGGGCGGGAACTTCTCGGTGTCTAGCGGGAGGAAGTGCTTTACTATTGACGGGTCTAGCCCCGGCATGTCAGCGTAGGACCAAGCAAAAACTTCTTGATACATGGTCAGGAAATCGATCATTCGGACCCGTTGTGTTGGGTCGAGACTTGTACCGATCTTTAGGATGCGGGGCTCCTCTTGAGTACCCACATTGATCTCTTCTGTCGGCTCAAGCGAGGTGAGTTGGCGATCCTCGAGGCGGCGCAAACTCTCTTCCATCTCAGGCACTAGACTGTCTTCGTCGAGCCCTTCTCCGAAGTATATGGGTCCGGGCTCTCCGAGACATTCTTCGAATGGGTTCGAATCGACGCGTCGAGGATTTGGATTCGAGTGGAGCCTGGAAATTTTAGAGAATCGTCTTAGAAAATTTCATAGTGTTGTGAGGTGGAGAATAGGAGGGAGAAAGAATGCAAGGGAATTCAAAAAAAGCGTGAGAGATTTCATTGATGTTGTGAACAAAGAGCCATAATAGAAACCCCTTTTCCGTCGTGTGGCGCATGGCTATGCCGACACGCGGGGAACATCTTATACGTAGATAAGCCTTACACATCGGCAATCACAGCCGAGTAGCGCGGGACTGAAGGAATCTCCTCGGTGACGGCGTACACGGCTGACGGAGTGGCAGAAGTGTCGTCGGAGTCTGAGGAAGGCCGTCAAGGGTGCCTCCTATGATGCGTGAAGGCCCGGGGAAGAAACGAGATAATGGGGGGACTGGAGTGCCCCTGTTGAGTCTCCCGTAGTATGCGGCAAAGCGATGAAGGTGGTTGCCCTTGCGGGCCTCGATGATCTCATGACAGGAGGGGCGAAAGCCGAGTCCCCTCCTGTGTTTATATTCCTCGATCTCGATGGGGCGGTTGATCCCTTGTCCGCGTGCCCCAAGGCCGGTGCCGGGAATATAATTGTTGCGCAGGAGAAACTTCCCTATCATGCGATCGGCGCGGGACGGTCCGCTCTCTCCGTAGTCCCGGATGACGGAGATGGTCTCGAACGAGTGGAACGGGAGGTTTTCATCGTCCCCAACGCTGATGTAAGGCACCGCCGTCTCCTTGTAGATGGCGTAATCCTCCTCCCCTTTCACCGTGATGAGCTTCTCTTCAACGATGAACTTTAGCCGTTGGTGCAGAGAAGAGGGGACGGCGCCAGCCGAGTGGATCCAAGGCCTCCCGAGCAACAGGCTGAACGCGTTCGGGATGTCGAGCACCTGGAACGTGATGCTGAACGAGCACGGGCCAACGTCTATGAGGAGGTCGATCTCCCCGTTCACCTCCCTGCGAGAGCCATCAAAGGCTCGGACCGCCGTCTTGCTTGGGCGGACTCGGTTAAGATCCACGTTCATCTGTTTGAGGGTGGTCACCGGGCAGACATTGAGGGCGGACCCGTTGTCAATCATGACCCGGCCGATGATGTAATTGTTGCACTTACAGACAATGTGCAATGCCCGTGAATGTGACCAACCCTCGGACGGGAGTTCATCGTCCGAGAACGAGATAGTGTTGGAGAAGATGGACCCGATCGTCTCCTCTATCCTGTTAGGGGGCGTTTCCTTCGGCACTTGCGCCGCGGTCAGTACCCGGAGGAGGCGCCTCTCGGTGAGGTTCCGAGCCGAGGAGGAGGGCAAGCAATGAGATGTGGGCCGGGGATTTGGCCATTTGCTCGACCACCTTGTATTCGCTCGCCTTCACGATCTTCATGAAAGCTTCGGCTTCCTCCTCGGTCACCTTCTTGGACGGGAAGGGTGATCTTTCAGGAGTCGCCCCGTCTCCAACAGCGGGTGCTTTCCCTTTGTCCTTGGCCGTCGGGTTCTCGTATACTCGTCCCGAGCGTGTCAGCCCCATGACACTGAATTGCTGCTCAACGCTCCCGATGCTTCCTTCGTAGGCCCAGGGGACCTTGTTGTCTGAATACGGCTCCCGAGCGGGGACGTCAACGACGAATGGAACCGGTGAGGCCGCATGTCCCGTGAACCCGACCGTGAGTTCTTCGGGAGTGTAATTGATTACAAAGGGAGGGGGGCTCCTTTGCGCTTCTTCGTCCTTCTCCGAGACGCATACAGAGATCATGTTGATGGATGGTCCCGAATTCGGCCTATGGTCCGGGAGGGGCTTGGCTTGCACGTTTGGAGGTCTGATGGCGTTGAAAGTGAGTCGGTTGCTGTCGATCCTCCTCTGAATTTCGTCCCTCAACCTCCAACAATTGTCGAGGGTGTGCCCCGGTGCGCCCTGATGGTATTCGCAGCGTTTGGATTGGTCCTGGATGGACGGGTCGAAGTTCGGACCCGGGGATATCGGTTGAATCTGATCTCCTGCCAAAAGTTGTCGATATATGTGAGAGAGAGGAGCAGGCAGCGGCGAGTATTGCTTGCGGGGTCGGCTCGGTGCACCGCCGGCCTGTTGACCCTGCGAAGCGGGGTTCTGTTGCGTCGGTGGAGGAGTTCTCGACACCGGGGGCCTAGGTTGAGAGGGTTGAGCGGGGGCGGGCGTAAAGTGGTCATATGACTGTGAGGTTGTCGACGGTGGGATCGGCGGGGCCGAATAGTAGATCGATTGAAGTTGATGCTGCGGAGGTGGGGGAAAGTAGGTGGGAGCGGTGGTCGGTGCGGTTGTGAGATTCACCGGATATTGTTGTGGCGCCTGACGTGCCGTGTTGACGGCGTTGACCGAGACCTCCTTCGCTCTCCTCCCGGTGGAAGATGACGGCGTCGCGGGAGCCTTCTTTGACGACTCCTCTCCCTTGTTGGTGGGGTCCTCCATTCTTCCGAGCTTGATCCCTAAATCTAGCTTTTTCCCGGCCTCGATGAGGTCGGAGAACGATGAAGTGTGCGCCAACAGGTGTGAATAGTACACTCCTCTCAGCGTGGAGTGGAACAGTTGGATCTGTTGTGCTTCGCTGATCGGGGGAATGTGCTTCGCGGCTTGGGCACGCCACTTGGCGGCATACTCCTCAAACCTTTGGCCCCGCGCCATTTCTTTCGTGCTTAGCTCCAGCAGGGTGGGGGGCGTTTCTGCACAATACCGGTACTGGTCGGTGAACTTCCGGGAGAGGTCCTCCCACGTTGGGATGTCTTCGGCCTTCAGTGACATGAACCAATCGAGAGCCGATCCTGACAGGCTATCCTGGAAGGAGTGGATGACGAACTCCTCGTATTCCCAAAACTGCAGCATCTTCCCTCGGTAATGGCGGAGGTGGTGGCGCGGATCCGTCGTGCCTTCATAGGTCTTGAACTCTGGAACCTTGAACTTCGGGGGCAGACGCATGCCCGGGAATAGGCTACAGTTACCGTAAAGGGCGTCGGGACGAGCGTCGTTCGCTTGCAGGGCCCGTATCGTTTCCTCCATTCGCTTCAGCCTACGCTCTTGTTCGGCGTCGGCCTCGGGGAAGAAGTGCATTGGTGAGGCGAATTGGGCCGCATGGGTCGGAGTGCCCGGTTCGTGGAAGGTGGTGTTTATGGGGGGCGGTACCTGGTAGGAGGGGCCGACGTGAGGCTGCAGAGTCGGATAAGGAGGGAGCTCCGTGGCTTGAGGATGAGTTGGAGCAGGTGCGGTGGTTGCCGGGAAAACCGTCGGCGGGGGCGCCGTGTAGATCATAGCCGGAACAGGTATGGAAACAGGTGGAGGTGCAGACAGGATGTGCTCCGCGGACAGGAAGGCAGCCGGTGGAAGAGGGACTACCGAAGGGGCCGGCGGTGGCGGAAATTGACTTGTGAAGGGGTGGGCCGTGGACGTATACAGCGTTGGTGGTGCGGGAGCTTCAACGTTCTCCGGGGCTTGGGTCGGTGGAGCCCACGGGGTTGGATCGACTGTTGGTCCCTGTCCCGGGGGAGGAGTAGAACTCGAGGAGGCCCGGTTAGGTCCTCTGAGCAAGGCGAGCAATTCCGCCATATTAGTGGCCATTTGGTTGACCGTGCCCTCGAGGGCCGCAATGCGGGCTTGGTCATTGGTGGCGGCGGATGTTGGTGAGGCCGGTGGGAGAGGCGCCCCTGAAGGTGCCGGGGGTGGGAGATGCGTCGGAAGGGCGCCGGAGTATGCCGGGAGTACGCCCGCAGGAGTAAGAGGTGGTAGAGCGTGTGTCTGCGGTGGTTGAGAGAGAGTCGGGACCGAAGGGTTGACTTCTTCGGAAATATCGACGTGATCTCCTTCCGCCATCCTGAGACGTTGACGAGTCGGGTAGCGGTGTGACGCCAGTGGTAATCACCTAGATTCCAAGAATGTGTAAGGACATACACCAATATCTCAAATAATAAGTGCGGAATTAAGTAAAGTGACAAAATGTATGGGATGCATGAGCTTTAAAAACACTAATGTCATTACATTGATTAGTTCCAGGTTCCATGGTTTTCACAAAATAGAACAATCGGGAGAAAAGAAAGGAACATAAACATAAAGCCGACATCCCTTTGCGCTCGGTGGCCGCTCGAAAGTGGCGTGGGCCCGAGCGAGGGCAAAAATGGGTGCGTGAATCTGAGCCAACCCGCTCTAAAGCTCTCTGTGGTCAGTGAGTTCCGCGTGAACGTCCGCAAGCTCACAACGGAGTCGATCTCTCTTCTTCGATGGACTGCAGCTCTGTGTGCATGACTCCTTGGACTGAGCTCTCCGCGTCTGGAACGTCTGCATGCAGTGTGCGGGGAATCCGTGGCAAACGTCGTCGACGAACGGGTGTGAGTCCCTGCGGATGGAATTGCGCCACATATGCTACGGTGGCTGAGAAAGCTCGTTCGTCGTCGGTAGGGTGCCCCGGGAAATGGAGCTCTTGAATGGTGCGCGTGTTCCATAGATGTTGAACTTCTCTAATCCGCAGAACTCTATCTGGAAGTAAAGTTACAATATCCGTCCACGTGAAGCGGTGGGGAGTGCGGTCTGCTTCCCTAGGAATATCCTGTAGGCCGCCAAGTTGTCTGATGACTCGGGCTGGGAAAACAAGTGTGCTCCCTAAGTGACTGATCAGAGGGAGTCCTATGATTGTAGGACATCCAATGGTCATGGGACCACCGGGATTCCAGCGAGCAGCCCACAAAAACTGTGCCGGGGTGAGTCTCTTGAAGAACTGGATCCAGTCAGTGTAGTCGCGATCGGAGGGCCGAAACACTTGAAGCAGGTGAGCGATGAGTGAACGCTTGTCAGTGGTGCGGGAAAAGGGATGTGATGAACAGAATGGCCTGATGTGTCCGAGGAGCCAAATCTGAAGAAGATGCGGAGCTCCTATCATTTTACCACGTCGAACCTCTCGTACATAGTCAAGAGACCGAATGGTCTCAGCCAAGACGGCTTCTACATAACTATGGCCCCCTACCACTTGGAGGACAACTTGGGCCAGTGCCCCGTCTATGAGATTCGACGAGTGGGGGAACAGGATGGTCCCGAAGATGAGCAAGAGGAACCCGTGACAGGCGTCACGCTGGTATGATTCCTCCCTGGCATTGAGAGAACGAGCATGTATGAAGTCTATGAGCCATGCGGTCCTAATGCTATGCTCCCGCCCATGTTGAAGTTCAAGACGAATTTCTTCGTCGCGGAGATCTAAGAGGATGGCGAGTCTACTCTGTATTGTGGCGAATTGGTTGGGCACCACGATGTCGAAGGTCTGCGCGGGTCGCTGAATGAGCACCGTGTACTCCTCTACTGTAGGAGCCAGCTCTGACCCCTGAAAACTGAATACAGCCCGCTGAACGTCCCAATAACTAATAGCAGCTTCAAGTAGGGTCCAATCAATGGGGGAATCAGCGAGTAATGGCAAGTCTCCTATGATGAGCCGAAGGAATGCACGGTCGACAGGGCGGAATGTGTTCCAGAGGCAAGTAATGTCTGCGGATGGCGTGATGACGTCATCGAGTCTGAGACAGGGATGCGAGCGATCCATCCTTACCTAGATGGGGGAGATGTCGACTTAACATTTTTAGGATCAAATCAATGTAATGTCCTAGATTTTTCGAAAAAATGTATGCAGTGCGAAAAGATAAACTATAGTTGTGTTCTTTACAGTATACATCGCTCTTTCTTATAAAAACAACAAAATGCCCGTCCTAAAAAAAACTACGGGCCGACTCAAGGACTCGACTTTGGGTCGGTTGACGGCATGGAGGTAAAAATTGGTCTAGCATGACGGTCCCTGTGTATGCATGGTTTTCGGTGCTACTGGGAGAACCGCTAACTAGGGATGGGGGCTCCCGACTCAAGGGTGTGAATTCCTTGAAATCGAGCGAGGATCTTTGGGGGCCGGTTCGGTGGCATAGCCGACTCGATCCGTTCCCTTACTCGGAACCTCTGACTAACATAGCTTCCTATATTGGTGCCCGTGGGATGTCGGACAAGGTCCCTAAGAATCTAGTATGATGTGCAATGCATGTGCAGGAAATAAGATGCGTAAAGTAGATAAGCGGGAAATGCGGAAAGCGGTAAATAGACAAGCAAACAAACAAGCGGGAACGAGCCCTGTCAGCACCCCATTTTGGCTCACCATTCCAAACAATGATATTAGCAATGACCCAAGCCACGACTTGAGCAGAATACAGAAAACGGCTCGGCAGAGCAAGAAATCACTATTCATCCTCAAGTTGGCAAAATTGAGCAAATGGCCCATGGACATGACAGAAGGACTCTAGGGGTCACCAAAGGGGAACAGAGCGACCAAAGAACTCAACAATGTCCAAAAACCGGCGTTTTCAGTGTATTACACGGACGGCACTATTTTCCGATAGTTCGCTCGGTCATCGGAAGATAGTGAATATTGGACTCCAAAAATCCACACCAGTGCCAAATAGATGAAAAGTGTCCCCAAAGGCATTTTGCAAATCATCTGTTCTATACAGAACAACTTTCTGTATACAGACAACTTTTCAGTGGAAGTCCAAAAATGCCGGTTTCCTGGAGAAAAGTTAATTCCAAATATCAGACGCGGCCATGCCCCATCAGCACACAGAGTAGGAACAACGCTTCAGATTGTCTTTTGGAAGTCACACAGACACTTCAAATGACTTCCGAACGGCAAAACAAGCATACCCCTCTTCAGAAGAGCATAGCCGGAGAAGGGTCTGATGGAATTACGGCAAACGAAGTTCATACCGCATTGCCCAGAAAACTCTAGCAGACATTCACAATTGGGCAAAACAGACAGCAAAACCCTTCGCGGTTTCCCGAGTAACCTCCGAAGAGCGGAAATGACCATTTTCAGTGGAAATCCATATCCGGAGGTCCTCTTTGGGGAAATTTGACGCCGAATGCTTACGTTACACAATGCTAGCCTTCTTAAGGCTCAATGTGGAGTCGTCGGAATAATTCACACAACTCATCTAGATCTCTCAAACAGTGCTTTAGAGGTCTCAGATACACTCTTCAAGTCCTTGGAGGTCTAATCTTGACAAACAGAGATTACAGTAATCTCCGGAGTGCCCAAGCAACTCAGAAGTCATCTTGAGAAAACCAGTCTCGGCCTCCTAGGACGTCTCCGGCCCCACGTTAGCATTACCGGCTTAAGGGATGATTGTTCACGTGGTTTGACAACTTATGCCAAAATGACCAACATGAGATGCAGACACGGGATATGCTGTCAGAAGCGGACAACTTCGCCCTGGTCACTTGCAATGAGCAAAACCGGATTCCGAGCCTCGCACACATCCGGGACATTTCTCCATGAAAAATGTCAATCTCGGGCTCATTAACTCCGTTTTCTCGCGTATATCGACAATTCGACGTTCAATTCGAACCACGAACTTCGAATGCGCGACCAATCGAGACCCGAACTTTGGCCCGAACTTACCTCGCGACCGTGGGACCCACAGCCAACTCATTGCCGCCTCACCCATGCCCATTGCCCTCCATGTCTCTTGTCATCTTCTTCTTCAAGCCAAGAAGACAACTTGCATTTGTCTTCCTTTTGCAAAATATCTAAGTGTTTCAATTCAACACTCCAACTTCCCATCCAAGCCATCAATGCTCTTATCTCTTCTCCATTAATGCATTGGATGAGGATTGAGCTTGATATTTCCTTAAGAAATTCGGATTCCACTAATCCATGGCCCTAATTGCACTTTTCTTCACTAATCTTGCATTTAAGCTTTTCTATATATTGTCCAAATGTCATTAACTTAAGGGGGGACCCTTAAAAACACTCTCTCTCTAGCATTTCTCACTCTTCAAAAGCTCTCAAACTCCATAGCAAACGGCAGCAAGCTTCAGCCATTTCCAGCAAGCAAAACCAAGCAAAGCCGGGCAAAGTCTTAAGTCGGAATCCATCCCGGCTTGAATCCAAACTTTACCAAACTTCATATCCCACATGTTTTCGAGCCCCTCTATCCATTTCAAAAATTAGATTTTAAGTTTGAAGCCTCTAAGCCATAGAACCAGCCTTGAACAAAATCTGGACAGATTTGGTCCTTCTCGGGTAAAAAATGTCAAACCGGGTTTCAAGCCTTTCCAAGTCGGTTTGAGCTACCAAAACCCATCAAACACCTCCCCACACAACCCTAGGGTGTCAAGAAGTCAAGAAATCCAAGAAAAACCCGTCGGTTTAACCCCAGGAAGAAGAAACAGCCCGACTGCCCAGTCGAGTCGAAATTTCTGACTGTTTGTGCGGTTTTCTTGCAGATCGGGTCGATCCGAGACTCTTTTCGGAAAACGACCACCACAGCCACCTCCAGAGGTGAGTTAGCAGTCGGGAGCCGTTGGCCTTGCTCAGAAATTCCATCGGGAGCCTCCGTGGCGACGTCCGACCCGACTGGTGCCAGACGGGTCCGAATTTCCAGACGTACTCTGTTTTTCGTGATCTTTGCAGGGCTGTACGGGTCGACCCGATAACTCTGGGACCAAACGACCACCACAGTCACCTCCGGGGGTCAGTTAGGAGTCAGGAGCCACTGACCTTGCCTCAAAATTCCATCAGGAGCCTCCGTGGCGACGTCCGACCCGACTTGTGCCAGTCGGGTCTGTCCAATATTTCAGCCGGGTCTGTTTGATGCCATTCGGGTCTGTTCAACGGAAAACAGCTCAAAACCGACCCATCAACGGTCCAACCCGACTCTTGAAGGTCCCATCCCGCATCTCGGGACTAGTTGGAGCTCTCGGGTGACCAGCGTCCGTCACCGAGCGTCACCGAGCGCAGCCAGCGCCCGTCACCGAGCGTCACCGAGCGTAGCCAGCGCCCGTCACCGAGCGTCACCGAGCGCAACCCTCGAGCGTCACCAGCGTCCGTCACCGAGCGTCACCGAGCGCAACCCTCGGGCGTCACCAATGTCCGTCACCGAGCGTCTCCACATGTCATCCGCGCACGCCCGCGCCTGTCACCGCGCACACCCGCGCCCACCACCAGCGCCTGTCCGTGCCCACTAGCTCCCGTCACCGTGCTCGACCGTGCCCGTGCACGTCCATCCTTGCACCCGAATACCCTTTTAAGGGTTCCACCGAGTCACCCGACTCTCAAACACTTCCCCGACTCTTTCCTCGTATTCCGAGGCTAGGTAAAACACTTTCGACTTAGAGGAGTTAGGACTTTTTATATTTTTGCATGGCTATGGAGTATTATGGTGTTTTCATGCATGTTTCATTCACAAGATTTAATTTTTATGCAATTTTATGTTATATTATACACGTACACTATCTTAGGACTTGCTACCATGTCGGAAAGGGGCTTGGATCATCATAAAGAAGACTATCCCGACCCTATTATGGCACATTAAGTCTCGGCCAATTCTCTAAAGGAGAGGGTTGAGATTTAAATTGCTCTTTTCGGGTTAAGATCGGTCTCCTTAGCCTATTCAAGTTAATTTCCGAGTTTGTTTATCATTATTGCATGCATGAAGCCGGTGTTATGTTATCCTTTTCCTTAATTAACACGTTTGTGAATGTTTGTATGTTTGAATGAGCTAAACAAATCGTGATAACGCTGGCTTTTGTTAAAAAAGGGTGCTATTTATCACGGTCGATGTTTGAGCATGCGAGAAATAATTAAACCACGATTAGGAAATCGTTCGTGACTCGGATAGAGCCATGAGAACCTTCGGCCACCCTTCACAAGATGAAGCCGAGGGCTTCTTGGCCTTCCTTGAGTCAAGAATGAATTCCTTATCTCAAGTTTAATTTGTTGATCGGATGATGTGAAGTTTTACTTCAATGTCTTTACGATTCCCATTAAAATATCATGTAAAGACTCTTTCAAACGAAGCATGCATGGATTCGAGTATCGATGACTCATTCGGGTCCATTTGGTTATGAGGATAGTTTCGGTTATTGGACCAAATTATTCTCGATCCTTATGGAATCGTCTTGGTCGTCGAGTCGCGAATCGTTTTCACAATTAATGCATTCGGCACAACCCTTAAGCATTAATTCCACAAACGGGTTAATCGGGACGCTCACACGATTAAACTCACTTCATACTGATAAAGTTTACCCGAATTGGACATTAACTGATAACTCGCGTCGACGAGTCGTCAAAGGATGTTGGTGCCCTTTTTAAACTTATCAATTTCAAAACCCGAAACGCGCGGTCCGACGTGGCCTGGACGTCTAAAAAGGGCTTTTGTGTCTCAACTTGAGTTTTCACTTGATTCTAGGTAACTCATGTCAAGATACGGAAGATCTTTCTGGATCACTTCCGGACAGATCAACCGATTCTTTGGCTTTTTCAGGGTTCTTGCACAACCCTGGATGATCCAGGGAATCGGTCTACACCGGCTACAGGCCGAGGTGGCCCGCACTGTGATGTTTCCCCTTTTTTCTGAAAACCATTTTCAAATAAAGGGCAAAATCATCTTTTCACAACCCCGCGACATCTTTAGGGTTAGCATAATAGAAACACTACAGTACGGGATAAGAACGGGCTACCTGTTCAGGTGCAGGTTCATCTGCATAGCCTTTTCTTATCTAACTGATGAGTTTCTGCTATCCTAACATAGACTCGGGTAACTAGAACAGTTGATCCTTGTCAGAAAACCTGTGAAATGCTGATTAACCTTTCACTCGACCTAACCAAACACTAGATAATGGTTAGGAGGAATTCTAGATTCCAAATCTAGAGTCAAAACACGAGTTTGGTTATTTCAGTGGTAATTCAGTGTCACAATACAGAACAACTGTAAAAGCGATTCACACACCTGAGATTTGACTCTCTTTGTCAAGTTCTCAAAACAAAGCCGAATGCTAAAACGTTGGCACATGTTTGATTGTTTAGCATATGGCATTTGCTTGCAAAAACACCCCTGGGTTAATAATCTGTTAATTCACGTAAACACGACAATAACAAACACTTTGTCTGTTATTAACATGTTGCGTGTTATCTTTCCGCACCTGTTTGCCATGCGGGTCGAGCCTGATCCCTAGGCCGAATAATATTAGGGTTCAACGCCCTAATCATCGAGCACAGGGTCCAACACCCTAATCAACAGTCACAGGGTCCAACGCCCTATTCAGTGAGAGCGTCCATCGAATTTCAGTTCTTCGGTCTTTTCCCTAAACTCACGGTGAGTTAGAGTGGAACAATAACCGAACGCAAAACGACTGGAATTCGACCCTTTTGCAATTTGTATTTATTGTTTTTGAGAGCATTGTAAGGATTCTATTTGGTGCATTTATTCTGTAAGAATTCCAGTCGGTGAGCGAACGGTCCGAGAGTCGAATTAATCGAATCGGTCTAATGCTTGCCCAGACACAAGTGAATCCAAGATATCGCGGTTCTGGTTCACGCAGGGATTCAACCTCCATGGTTCGATGAACTGTAACGCAAGATTGTGAACCAATTCCCCGACATATAGATTTACTTCTCTCCCGGCTTCTCAACCGACATCGTTTGGTTCATCGAATATCCGGTGTCAAAACGTGCGAGCCGAGTGCAGCTTAATTCACGTGGTAAATAATAAAACATGCAAGCCTAGCAAACCAGAGTACCGAAAGGGCGTGCGGGATATAGGCCCGCACGTAACATGAACCCCCGAACACGGATTTTCCGGTTCCGTACAGATCAATGCCTTAACAACAAACTAGGTGTTCCATACCCCTAGACCCAGGGTAACTTATCCGCCCTCGACCTTCGGGTCGTAAAATGATAAGTGGCGACTCCTTCTCTCACGCGTGTCCGACGCGCGCCCCCGCGGGAAGGTGGACGTTCCGACCAAGCCGCGCGATCCAAAAGCGCGCGATGCGGGCCCCGACGAGAGTCCACATTCGGGTCCGTACAACTTGGCGACTCCACTGGGGACATACTTAGTGGGTTTAGGCTCGATCCCGTTTGCTTGCTTGCATGTTCATTTACCGCTTTCTGCAACTTTCTCGCTTATCTATTTTACGCATATTTACTTTTCTGCACTTGCATTGCATCATTCTAGTGGATTTAGGTACCACGCTTGAAATCCCACGAGCGGCAATCTAGGAAGCTAGGTTAGATAGGGGTTCGAAGTAGGGGTACGGCGCGCGGTTCGACTGTCGCTTAGGCCTTGAAAAGAATCCCGCCCGATTTCAAGGAATTGACACCCTTGAGTCGGGGGCCCCCATCCCTAGGTAGCACGGTCCCTGTAGCACTGAACCATGCATCGTGCTATGCTTCCATGCAAGCCTTCTACCCGACTCCGGCAACAGTCTATCGAGTCGGCCTGTGAGCCACTTGAGTCTTTTCCATTTCAAGAGCGGTGTACATGTACCTTGTAATTTTATTAAGCCGTGGGCATTTATTTTTCGCACTCACGCATCATACAGTTTTCAAAATTAGGGTGTCATTCGCATTGATGAGTCCTAAGTTGATCTTCTTTACATCTTGGTAAGGGATGTCGCATTCGGCTTCCTTTCTACGCCTCGACAGAATCACGCCACCGCTTGAGCAGATCAGTCACATATGGACCAGCCTGCGTCAAATTGACCGAAACTATATCACTTCCTTCGTCGGAGATGTGCCCATGCTCTCCACACGCCGAGTAGATTGGAATTTCCTAGGAGCAGCTGTGACGTTCTGGGATCCAACCCATGCGGTCTTCAACATTCAGGGTACAGAGCTTACGCCTATCATTGAGGAGTATCGGACCCTCATTGGTAGGACTGCTATTTCCCACGGCATTGTGGAGCCTAACCTCCGTACTACTCGATTGGTCTTAGTCTCGCGCCTATTCAGGGTGCACAGATCTCAACTGCATGCCGAACTTGCATACTCCGGAGGCACTGAGATAGTAACCACGAAACTTCTCTGCTTTATCAAATCACAAGCACGCGAGGTTCGAGGGGACATTTTTCAAGCAAACTTATGTCATGCAGTTTTGCTCCTTATTTTTGGAACCCTTTTATTCCCTAGCGCAGTCGATCGCATCAACGCAGCTTTGGCTAGCGTCATCCTCCAAGTGGTCGAAGGTCGCGGGTACGAGGTAGCCCTAGTGGCTGAGACCATTCGGTCGCTCGACCGCGTTACGCGAACAGCTGATCGAAGGTTGAGGGGGTCCCCAATCCTTCTGCAAATTTGGCTACAGAGCCACGCAAGCCCCTTTGGCCTCGTGCCCCCAGTTCTATTTTTCAACCACTCGGAGTCGATCATTTCCGGTTACTACCTTTAGTGCACGTGGAAGAACGCAAGGTTTCCGAGTGGATCAAAATTTTTCGTGAAATATCACCCAAGGGCTTTAAGTGGCGTGCCGCGTGGATGCCACCCGGACCCATGGCCCTTAGATGCCATGATTTTAACGGAATCCCACTTTTGAGCCATGCGGGGTCCACCACTTACTTCCCGTTGCGAGTAATGAGGCAGTTTGGTAGCCTACAGACAGTCCCCGAGGACATGGCACGGACTAGGTTCGAACACACTTGGCGGGAGGATCAGACGTCCGTAGATTGCCAAAGTGATATCCAACAGGTCCTATCCGCATGGCGCACTGCGGTCACAGAGCTACCTTACTTTCCCGAACACCCTACTCAGGATGAACGGGATTTTCGGGCTACGGAAGAGTACATCCTCCGTTTCTACCGACGGAGTTCGTTAGTACACGAAGATTCCACCGACTCTCCACAACTTGAGGATAGCACACCATATGGGGCACCCTCAACTTCGAGCATCGCCGTCCAAGCGGAACTCACTAGCCTCAGGTCTGAGAGGGACCGCCTTCGTTGGGAGGTCGCTGAGAAAGATGAGCAACTCATCGATCAGCGCCAGCTTCAAATGGAGCTCGCCCAAGCACGCGCCGAGTTACAGAGACGTGATCAGGAGTTGGCACGTGCGAACGCTACCTTGGAGAGGTCCAAGAAGAGGACCCATGGAGGGCCCCACCCATCTTAGGATAGATATCTCCACTAAGCTTTCGCCTGGAATTGGTGTTTTCCGTGGCAATGTTCACTTGTGCCCCGAGCGGGATGGAAGATCGACTTAAGGATTTATTTTCCAAACTGCATTGTATTTTAAACTCTTTGAATCAATGCGAACGACAGCATTAGCTTTCAAAACCCATGCATTGCATACATTTGATATATTTATTCTCTTGCGGCTACAACGCATTTCCGCACGATAGACAAGTTGTGCCGACCTTCGCGGGTAGACCACTTGCGGTCTTCACCTCTCCATGGCGAGACGTGCTATGACCAGAGGCCGTCCAGCCCGGCCACCCACCCCGCACGATAGGCGAGTCGTGCCCACTTTCGCGGGCAGGCCACTCGCGGCCTTCACCCTTCCTCCACAGCAAGACGAACTGTGGCCCGAGGGCCGATCAACCTTCCCAGGCAAAGTTAACCAACACTAACTTCTTCCTAACAGAGAGTGTCACTGCGTGATCGGACGCAGTCCCTCCGCGTGACCCAGCGCATCTACCAGCGATCGAGCGCGCCTCACACATGTCCAAGCATGTTCACACCAACTCATACATGCCTGCTCAACGTATCAATGCATGTCTCTCGATGTGCTCGCACGACACCTACCAGGCCAGTTCGCTTCCCTACACTCTTGCATTGAAATGCTGAACGGTTCATGCTCCTTCATTGTTTTCTTTTCCCATTGCAGGAAATTCTCAACAAGAAGACAGCCTGAATACTAAGCGACCACAATTGAGACAACAAACGTCTCCCATCCATCCAGCTCCTTGGGATTTCAACACTAAGTCCCCATCCCTGCTCCATAGAGCAATACCGCAAGCAAATCGGCGTCACTGCATTGCAGCGCCTTGCGCTATTCCTCAGCATTGACCTTTGCTCTTACATCTCTTGCATTTTCCTATCGAGCATGCATTTACTGCATCGGACCTCAGTTCTGCATTTACTGCTTTCGGGCCTCGGCCCAGCATTTACTGCTTTTGGGCTTCGGCCCCGCATTTACTGCTTTCAGGTTTTACGCCTCGCATTTACTGCTTTCAGGCTCATCTGAAATCCAAAATCGACTTGGATACAAATTCATCCAAGCGATACTTCAAGGAGCAAGTCTAATCTTTCCACTGCAAAGACAGAAAGTGACAGCTCCACAAACAGAGCATGACCCAACTCTCCATCGCAGACCAGCACGGTCATGCCTCCGATCAAAGAATGGATCTCATCCACCTCCGTTGTGATCACCGACTAAACACTGGGGCAACACGCGCAGTTTTCTTTAAACTCTCTGTTGCTTTCATTCAAATGCATTCCCACAAATAGGCTCCCGACATGAACAAATCCTTCAATGGAGCATTAGGACAGTCTCGAAGACGCCCTATCGGTTCTGTTGGACCTGTTCGACTTACCTGTCCTCGTGGGACTCGGCTTCTCGAGCCTTCCCTAGGACGGCTGCGCATGCCTACTCGCAATTAGGGAAAACATGCTTATGTGACTTCAGTCATGGTCTAACCACTCCAGAGTGGTGATGACTACATTCCCGGAAACAAATGTCATCCACACGCGACACCCCATGGGTCGTGTGCGAGACAAAAGGGATTTTCCCATGGGTCCACCCCATATTTCTTACCGCATACTCCACCGCACAATCGCCTAACACACTATCTTCTTTGTCATCTTTTACAGGGACACGTCGGTCACAGGCGAAGAATGATGCACAGGCTCACGCCTTTCTGAGAACTCCTCTCGAGCCTTCTCCCTTATACTTTGACAGGGAAGGGGCTCGGCACGGAGATACCCCCTACAAAGCTAAAGACAAAAACAACTGAGCGAGCCTTATGCCATCAACGCAACGATTTCAGTTGACATTGACGACATGAGACGGCCAGGGGCGACAGTTGCAGAAACCGCCCACCACGAGTCACATCGATGACAAAAGACCGGGGCATTCGCGTTCAACGCTTGCACCGAGACCACCTCGGACATCATCCACCCACGAAAAGCATTTCCAAGTGACGTACACTGGGGCATCCCCGGTTGAAGTTCGCACTAGCACAACTTTTCCAAGCGACGTACACTGGGGCATCCCCGGTTGAAGTTCGCGCCAACACAACCTCGGCAAGCGACGTACACTGGGCCTCCCTGGTTGAAGTTCGCCCCGAGGTCGCCATCGTGGGTCACTCCAGCAAGTGACGTTGGAACGCTCCTGGTCATTTGCGTTAAGTCCAGGCCTCCTCCGCAACAAGCATCAAGACAACTCCGACCACTGGTTCCCTAGGGCAAATTTGTATTTTCCTTCTAGACAATAGGGGAATTCACCTGAAGAGATTGCAAGGGAAAATGACACGAAGTTCAACTTTCGAGTGCACGGGAGTCAAACTTCCAAGAAAGCCGGTCCTCACAAAATAGGGCTAGCAACACACAACAAGTCTCCACGAGGCGAAGCACACCAAAGTGGCCTCGGCGATACAAAGTCGAGGAGTTTCAAACAAAGACACGGGGCACAAAACAAACCCCAGCTGCAAGAAAAAAAAAACAGAGCGAAAAGAAGCGGGAAAAACCCGCCAATGAAGAGAGAGAGAAAAGATGCAGGAAAAACCTGCCAATGAACAAAACAAGGCACCGCCGAGATTTAAAACTCCGACGCCGCCAATTCTGAGAAATCAACAAACCCCGACAAAAGGGGAGCAGCAGACACAACTCCTCGACGGAGACAGAAAACAATGCATTTGGAGGTTGAATCCTTCGAACCCTTCGCCCTTGCAAACTCGAGAGATAAAAGAATCGAGCCCGCTAGGTCGAAAACCCCTTTTTGGGGCGACCTAGGCAAAAGCTAGGGTAAAAGAGAGGCACGACCGAAAACCCTTTGGGGCGGTCGTGGCAAAAGGAGAGCTCTTCCCCTTTAGGTTGAGAGGTGCGGCCCCGAGGTGGGTGATCGTAGCAAAAGGAGAGCAAAACGAGAGATAAATAAAATTGCCCCTAGTCTCTCACACATCGTGTGGACAAGAGATCCCCAAGGGAAGTGGCCAGTTTATCTATTCCAACACGATCCCCGATCGGCTCTCCAATACCACTCAACCGTCCAAGAGGGAACCTTCCTCAAGCACAGTGGGTAACTGAATATGCCGTCCAAGCAGTTCAGTACAACCTACACAACAGAAGGACGAAGAAAAATGGGGGTACATCTCATTGCAGGCGTGAACCCGTGTATCCTTTTAGCCTGCGGGCAACATGCTTCCCAAGCTTTCTCTTTTCACTTTGTCTTTGCATAACTCCGAATGGGTCACAGCCACCCTTCAACAGGCTATCACAGAGCCAAAATCCCAGACATTCCTCTCCAAGAGTCTAGTCACAACGCTTTGGAAATGGTCAGACCGAGTCTGACCAAATCTGAATAGAAATCCCCAAGCGGGTTGCAAATGCAGCGCCCTACTGTACCCTATTGAGAAGGGTTCAAAGCCGACGGGCGCGTCGAACAAACGATAGAATTGCTAGGGCATCGTCGGGGAAGTCTCGATATGCCCAATACATAGCTAACGGGAGCCCCTGGAGGCCTCGCATCTAGGCCTCCGAGAACGGGACCTACTTATACTGTCAAAGCAAAAATCTTCATGGGTTGTTTAGGTGACCCAAAACTGAAGATCTGCGTGTCGCAACAACATTTTCATGCTTACCTGTGTCCATTACTTGTTAGTATTTCTAACATGATTTACTAGTAATGTCAGGATCACAGGTACTGCAAACAGCATGAACTACGACAGACTCTGATTCCTAGTTCCACGGGATACGTAGGCGCTCTGTCTTAGAGCTCGAGTCTCGCAATACAAGACGCCGACTTTTGGCGAACTTCTTGCAGGTCAAAGCATGACCGCCCAAGCAGCAGAGCTGGCCTCCGACAAAGCACAATCATTCCTCAGCAGCAAAGTCGGTTTCCGGCAGCCCAATAGGTAACCGCCTAGCGGCGAGCCCGGCTTTCGGCAGATCAAACACATCACTGCCACAGAGGTAAGGCTTCAGTGAAATGACTTCGTCCCAGCATCAACGCTTGCCTCCGACAAATCAACGCTCCTTGGAAGATATCTCCCCAAGATCGATTCATCTCTACTTCATGTGACGGATGACAATCTCAACCCAAGAGGAGAATCTTCAGAGCAGCACTCCAGGCACTCAGTTGCATCGCAATCAGTTGGCAAATAACGAAGCATTTTGCCACCACATCGATTGCAACATGGACGAAATCAACGAGGGAAGGAACACAATGATTCCTTCCACACCTCACACCACTCCCCAGTGTTTGCATTTACTTCTCACACATTTATTTCTGCAATGCACTTTCATTAGCGTGCACCCTCTCAGGACCGCAGTGCACATTTATTTCCGCAATGCACTTTCATTAGCGTGCACCCTCTCAGGACCGCAGTGCACATTTATTTCCGCAATGCACTTTCATTAGCGTGCACCCTCTCAGGACCGCAGTGCACATTTATTTCCGCAATGCATTTTCATTAGCGTGCACCCTCTCAGGACCGCAGTGCACATTTATTTCCGCAATGCATTTTCATTAGCGTGCACCCTCTCAGGACCGCAGTGCACATTTATTTCCGCAATGCACTTTCATTAGCGTGCACCCTCTCAGGACCGTAGTGCACATTTATTTCCGCAATGCACTTTCATTAGCGTGCACCCTCTCAGGACTGCAGTGCACATTTATTTCCGCAATGCATTTTCATTAGCGTGCACCCTCTCAGGACGCAGTGCACATTTATTTCCGCAATGCATTTTCATTAGCGTGCACCCTCTCAGGACCGCAGTGCACATTTATTTCCGCAATGCATTTTCATTAGCGTGCACCCTCTCAGGATTGCAGTGCACATCGCAAGTCCACCGGGTAGGCGCCTTTGAACCATGCAGTTCATTCGGTATGCGCCCCGTGCATATTGCAAACTCGCCGAGCAAGCGCTCGTGCATCTCGCAAGTCCACCGGGTAGGCGCCTTTGAACCATGCAGTTCATTCGGTATGCGCCCCGTGCATATTGCAAACCCGTCGGGTCAGTCCCGACTACTTTTCCTGCATTGGGGTCAGTCCCCTTCGGGTCAGTCCCGATTACTTTTCCTGCATTGGGGTCAGTCCCCTTCGGTCAGTCCCGTGATATTGCAGTCCCCTTCGGGTCAGTCCCGATTACTTTCGTGCATATTGCAGTCCTTCGGGTCAGTCCCGACTACTTTTCCTGCATTGGGGTCAGTCCCCTTCGGGTCAGTCCCGATTACTTTTCTGCATTGGGGTCAGTCCCCTTCGGGTCAGTCCCGATTACTTTCGTGCATATTGCAGTCCCCTTCGGGTCAGTCCCGATTACTTTTCTTGCATTGGGGTCAGTCCCCGTCGGGTCAGTCCCGACTTTAATTGCCTGTTTCAGCTTTGTTCCGAACTCTACATGTTATTGTGCACATCTCACCATATTCCCTCTTATTAGGTACAACATCCTACATATCCAAAACAAAAAGGAGAGGGCCATATAGGAAATTCCATTTTGATCATTGCTATCAAACTGGGGTGCTTTTGAAATCTTTGATTGCATCCTCTACTCGAGCAAGCAGTCAAAGAGGGGCAAGCTGTCAGCACCCCATTTTGGCTCACCATTCCAAACAATGATATTAGCAATGACCCAAGCCACGACTTGAGCAGAATACAGAAAACGGCTCGGCAGAGCAAGAAATCACTATTCATCCTCAAGTTGGCAAAATTGAGCAAATGGCCCATGGACATGACAGAAGGACTCTAGGGGTCACCAAAGGGGAACAGAGCGACCAAAGAACTCAACAATGTCCAAAACCGGCGTTTTCAGTGTATTACACGGACGCACTATTTTCCGATAGTTCGCTCGGTCATCGGAAGATAGTGAATATTGGACTCCAAAAATCCACACCAGTGCCAAAAGATGAAAAGTGTCCCCAAAGGCATTTTGCAAATCATCTGTTCTATACAGAACAACTTTCTGTATACAGACAACTTTTCAGTGGAAGTCCAAAAATGCCGGTTTCCTGGAGAAAAGTTAATTCCAAATATCAGACGCGGCCATGCCCCATCAGCACACAGAGTAGGAACAACGCTTCAGATTGTCTTTTGGAAGTCACACAGACACTTCAAATGACTTCCGAACGGCAAAACAAGCATACCCCTCTTCAGAAGAGCATAGCCGGAGAAGGGTCTGATGGAATTACGGCAAACGAAGTTCATACCGCATTGCCCAGAAAACTCTAGCAGACATTCACAATTGGGCAAAACAAACAGCAAAACCCTCGCGGTTTCCCGAGTAACCTCCGAAGAGCGGAAATGACCATTTTAGTGGAAATCCATATCCGGAGGTCCTCTTTGGGGAAATTTGACGCCGAATGCTTACGTTACACAATGCTAGCCTTCTTAAGGCTCAATGTGGAGTCGTCGGAATAATTCACACAACTCATCTAGATCTCTCAACAGTGCTTTAGAGGTCTCAGATACACTTTTCAAGTCCTTGGAGGTTTGATCTCGACAAACAGAGATTACAGTAATCTCCGGAGTGCCCAAGCAACTCAGAAATCATCTGAGAAAATCCAGTTTCGACCTCCTAGGACGTCTCCGGCCCCACGTTAGCATTACCGGCTTAAGGGATAATTGTTCACGTTGTCTGACAATTTATGTCAAAATGACCAACGTGAGATGCGGACACAAGATATGCTGTCAGAAGCGGACAACTTCGCCCTGGTCACTTGCAATGAGCAAAACCGGATTCCGAGCCTCGCACACATCCGGGACATTTCTCCATGAAAAATGTCAATCTCGGGCTCATTAACTCCGTTTTCTCGCGTATATCGACAATTCGACGTTCAATTCGAACCACGAACTTCGAATGCGCGACCAATCGAGACCCGAACTTTGGCCCGAACTTACCTCGCGACCCGTGGGACCCACGGCCAACTCATTGCCGCCTCACCCATGCCCATTGCCCTCCATGTCTCTTGTCATCTTCTTCTTCAAGCCAAGAAGACAACTTGCATTTGTCTTCCTTTTGCAAAATATCTAAGTGTTTCAATTCAACACTCCAACTTCCCATCCAAGCCATCAATGCTCTTATCTCTTCTCCATTAATGCAATGGATGAGGATTGAGCTTGATATTTCCTTAAGAAATTCGGATTCCACTAATCCATGGCCCTAATTGCACTTTTCTTCACTAATCTTGCATTTAAGCTTTTCTATATATTGTCCAAATGTCATTAACTTAAGGGGACACCTTAAAACACTCTCTCTCTAGCATTTCTCACTCTTCAAAAGCTCTCAAACTCCATAGCAAACCGCAGCAAGCTTCAGCCATTTCCAGCAAGCAAAACCAAGCAAAACCGGGCAAAGTCTTAAGTCGGAATCCATCCCGGCTTGAATCCAAACTTTACCAAACTTCATATCCCACATGTTTTCGAGCCCCTCTATCCATTTCTGAACTTAGATTTTAAGTTTGAAGCCTCTAAGCCATAGAACCAGCCTTGAACAAAATCTGGACAGATTTGGTCCTTCTCGGGTAAAAAATGTCAAACCGGGTTTCAAGCCTTTCCAAGTCGGTTTGAGCTACCAAAACCCATCAAACACCTCCCCACACAACCCTAGGGTGTCAAGAAGTCAAGAAATCCAAGAAAAACCCGTCGGTTTAACCCCAGGAAGAAGAAACAGCCCGACTGCCCAGTCGGGTCGAAATTTCTGACTGTTTGTGCGGTTTTCTTGCAGATCGGGTCGATCCGAGACTCTTTTCGGAAAACGACCACCACAGCCACCTCCAGGGTGAGTTAGCAGTCGGGAGCCGTTGGCCTTGCTCAAAATTCCATCGGGAGCCTCCGTGGCGACGTCCGACCCGACTGGTGCCAGACGGGTCCGAATTTCCAGACGTACTCTGTTTTCCGTGATCTTTGCAGGGCTGTACGGGTCGACCCGATAACTCTGGGACCAAACGACCACCACAGTCACCTCCGGGGGTCAGTTAGGAGTCAGGAGCCACTGACCTTGCCTCAAAATTCCATCGGGAGCCTCCGTGGCGACGTCCGACCCGACTTGTGCCAGTCGGGTCCAAATTTCCAGCCGGGTCTGTTTTCCGTGATTTTTGCGGGTCTGTCACGGGTCGACCCGATAACTCTAGGACCAAACGACCACCACAGTCACCTCCGGGGGTCAGTTAGGAGTCAGGAGCCACTGACCTTGCCTCAAAATTCCATCGGGAGCTCCGTGGCGACGTCCGACCCGACTTGTGCCAGTCGGGTCTGTCCAATATTTCAGCCGGTCTGTTTGATGCCATTCGGGTCTGTTCAACGGAAAACAGCTCAAAACCGACCCATCAACGGTCCAACCCGACTCTTGAAGGTCCCATCCCGCATCTCGGGACTAGTTGGAGCTCTCGGGTGACCAGCGTCCGTCACCGAGCGTCACCGAGCGTAGCCAGCGCCCGTCACCGAGCGTCACCGAGCGCAACCCTCGAGCGTCACCAGCGTCCGTCACCGAGCGTCACCGAGCGCAAACCTCGGGCGTCACCAACGCCCGTCACCCGCGCATCCCAGTGCTCGTCACAGCGCCACCCGCACCCATCACCAGCACACCCGGCCCGTCACCCGCGCACGCCCGTGCTCGTCATCCAGCGCCACCCGCGCCCATCACCAGCACACCGCGCCCGTCACCCGCGCACGCCCGTGCTCGTCATCTCCAGCGCCACCCGCGCCCATCACCAGCACACCGCGCCCGTCACCCGCGCACGCCCGTGCCGTATCGCAGCGCCCATCCCGCGCCCATCACCAGACCCGCACCCGCGCCCGTCATCCAGACGCACGAGCTCGTCATCCAGCGCCACCCGCGGCCCATACAGAAACCCGCGCCCGTCAATCACGAGGCACGCCCGTGCTCGTCATCCAGCGCCACCGCGCCCATCACCAGCACACCGCGCCCGTCACCCGCGCACGCCCGTGTTCGTCATCCAGCGCCACCCGCGCCCTCACCAGCACACCCGTGCCCGTCACCCGCGCACCCGGTGCTCGTCATCCAGCGCCACCCGCGCCCATCACCAGCACACCCTTGCCGGTCACCCGCGCACGCCCGTGCTCGTCACCAGCGCCACCCGCGCCTCACCAGCACACCCGTGCCCGCCACCCGCGCACTCCCGTGCTCATCATCCAGCGCCAACCCGCCGCCGTTCACCACAACCCCGGTGCCCATCACCCGAGAACTCCTGGGCTCATTCACCAGCGAAACCCGCGCACCGTCACCAGCGCACAGCCCGCGCCCGTCACCAGCGCACGCCCGCGCCCGTCACCCGCGCAACGCCCGCGCCCGCCATCCGCGCACCCCGCGCCCGCCACATCGCGCACGCCCGTGCCCGCCACCCGCGCACGTCCTTGCCCAACACCAGCGCTTGTCAGTGCCCACCAGCAACGCCACGTGCAGTCCACTTTGCGCCCGAATACCTTTTAAGGGTTCCACCGAGTCACCCCGACTCTCAAACACTTCCCCGGACTCTTTCCTCGTATTCCGAGGCTAGGTGAAAACACTTCTGACTTAGAGGAGTTAGGACTTTTTATATTTTTGCATGGCTATGGAGTATTATGGTGTTTCATGCATGTTTCATTTGCAAGATTTAATTTTTATGCAATTTAGTTATATTATGCACGTACACTATCTTAGGACTTGCTACCATGTCGGAAAGGGGCTTGGATCATCATAAAGAAGACTATCCCGACCCTATTATGGCACATTAAGTCTCGGCCCATTCTCTAAAGGAGAGGGTTGAGATTTAAATTGCTCTTTTCGGGTTTAGATCGGTCTCCTTAGCCTATTCAAGTAATTTCCGAGTTTGTTATCATTATTGCATGCATGAAGCCGGTGTTATGTTATCCTTTTCCTTAATTAACCGTTTGTGAATGTTTGTATGTTTGAATGAGCTAAACAAAATCGTGATAACGCCGGCTTTTGTTAAAAAAGGGTGCTATTTATCACGTGTTGATGTTTGAGCATGCGAGAAAAATAAACCCACGATTAGGAAATCATTCGTGACTCGGATAGAGCCATGAGAAACCTTCGGCCACCCTTCACAAGATGAAGCCGAGGGCTTCTTGGCCTTCCTTGGGTCAAGAATGATTCCTTACTCAAGTTTAATTGTTGATCGGATGATGATGTGAAGTTTTACTTCAATGTCTTTACGATTCCCATTAAAATATCATGTAAAGACTCTTTCAAACGAAGCATGCATGGATTCGAGTATCGATGACTCATTCGGGTCCATTTGGTTATGAGGATAGTTTCGGTCATTAGAAAAATTATCCTCGATCCTTATGGAATCGTCTTGGTCGTCGAGTCGCGGAATCGTTTTCACAAATTAATGCATTCGGCACAACCCTTAAGCATTAATGCCACAAACTGGTTAATCGGGACGCTCACACGATTAAACTCACTTCACACTGATAAAGTTTACCCGAATTGGACATTAATTGATAACTCGCGTCGACGAGTCGTCAAAGGACGTTGTGTGCCCTTTTCAAACTTATCAATTTCAAAACCCGAAACGCGCGGTCCGATGTAGCATGGATGTCTGGAAGGGCTTCTGTGTTCTCAACTTGAGTTTTTACCTGATTCTAGGTAACTCAGGTCAAGATACAGAAGATCTTTCTAGATCACTTCCGGGCAGATCGACCGGTTCTTTGGCTTTTTTGGGTTCTTGCACAACCCTGGATGATCCAGGGAATCGGTCGACACCGGGCTACAGGCCGAGGTGGCCGCACTGCGATCTTTCCCCTTTCTGAAAACAATTTTCAAATAGAGGGCAAAATTGTCTTTTCACAATCCAGCGACATCCTTAGGTAGCATAACAGAAACACTACAGTACGGGATAAGAAGGGCACCTGTTCAGGTGCAGGTTCATCTGCATAGCCTTTTCTATCTAACTGATGAGTTTCTGTTATCCTAACATAGACTCGGGTAACTAGAACAGTTGATCCCCTGTGAGAAAACCTGTGAAATGCTGATTAACCTTCACTTGACCTAACCAAACACTAGATAATGGTTAGGAGGAATTCTAGATTCCAAATCTAGAGTCAAAACACGAGTTTGGTTAATTCAGTGGTAATTCAGTGTCACAATACAGAACAACTGTAAAAGCGATCCACACACTTGAGATTTGACTCTCTTTGTCAAGTTCTCAAAACAAAGCCGAATGCTGAAACATTGGCATATGTTTGATTGTTTAGCATATGGCATTGCTTGCAAAAACACCCCTGTGTTAATAATCTGTTAATTCACGTAAAAACACGACAATAACAAACACTTTGTCTGTTATTAAACATGTTGCGTGTTATCTTTCCGCACCTGTTTGCCATGCGGGGGAAGCCTGATCCCTAGGCCGAATAATATTAGGGTTCAACGCCCTAATCATCGAGCACAAGGGTCCAACACCCTAATCAAACAGTCACAGGGTCCAACGCCCTATTCAGTGAGAGCGTCCATTGAATTTCAGTTCTCGGTCTTTTCCCTAAACTCACGGTGTGAGTTAGAGTGAATAATAACCGAATGCAAAACGACTGGAATTCGACCTTTTGTAATTTGTATTATGTTGTTTTCGAGAGCATTGTAAGGATTTTTTTTGTACATTTATTCTGTAAGAATTCCAGTCGGTGAGCGAATGGTCCGAGAGTCGAATTAATCGAATCGGTCTAATGCTTGCCCAGACACAGTAAATCCAAGATCTCGCGGTTTTGGTTCACGCAGGGATTCAACCTCCATGGTTCGATGAATTGTAACGCAAGATTGTGAACCAATTCCCTGACACACAGATTTACTTCTCTCTTGGCTTCTCAACCGACATCGTTTAATTCATCGAGTTTACGGTGTCAAAAACGTGCGAGCTAAGCGCAACTTAATCCACGCGGTAAATAATAAAACATGCAAGCCTAGCAAACCAGAGTACGAAAGGGCGTGCGGGATATAGGCCCGCACGTAACATGAACCCCCGAACACGGATTTCCGGTTCCGCACAGATCAATGCCTTAAACAACAAAACTAGGTGTTCCATACCCCTAGACCCCGGGTGGTAACTTATCTGCCCCGACCTTCGGGTCGTAAAATGATAAGTGGCGACTCCTTCTCTCACGCGTGTCCGACGCGCGTCCCCGCGGGAAGGTGGACGTTCCGACCAAGCCGCGCGATCCAAAAGCGCGCGATGCGGGCCCCGACGAGAGTCCACATGGGTCCGTACATTGTGTTGTATATTGTTTGTCTACTATGTTTTCTGGAGATGTAATGATTGTTGAGTTTGCTGAAAATGTAATGATTGTTGAGATGTTGAAGATGTTATGTGAAAGTCGTGTTGTTGCTAGAATTTGAGATATCACGGTGATTGTATTGTGAAGTTCTATGGAATTGCTAATGAATGGATATTTGTTGTTATATGATATTGGATATTAAAGAAACAGTGGTTTAGATGATGTTGGATTGGAAGTGATTGTATTATTTGTTTGATATTTGGTTGTTTGCAATTAAATATTTATTTAATAATAAGTCATTTTGCTTTGGAATATAGTATTCACTGAGATGCAGCTCACATCCTGCATATATTTTTCCAGATAAGCTTCTAGCTGAGTGGAAGAATCTCTTTTGATATCGGGGATCAGCTCAGAGAATTATGTAGGACCTTAGTTATTTGAAAGTATTCTTTTTGCATATAATGTATTTGAACATGTTATGACCTGGAACTTTTGTGTAGTTTGTTTTTATTGGTGTGGTGGAACGAAAATACTCTCTTTTGAGATGCATATAATATTAGAGCTTGATGGGTTGGATATATATAAATATATTTTGGGGCCTTATGGAAAGCAAGTTTTGATGGCGAATAGTTTGTGTGATAGGGGATATCGACGGAATTTAAGGAAAGTTCTGCCAAAATTTCGGGTCGTGACATCGGTGAATCGCGGAATGACGATTAGTCCAAGTGATTTAATTAATCGAATGATATGTCCGTTTATCCCATTTGTGAAATTATTCGGTGGTAGTGATCTTATATCGAGGAATTGTGGACTGACGGATAATCTTCCCAAAACTAACTCTTCTAAGAGGCGCTTGTGCGCACCGAATTTAATCTCGTCGGGGCACGCATGCGCCGAAGCCTAAATGCAAAGCGGCTTAGGAGTGTCCACCTTCCGGGGATGCGCGACGGACACGCGTGAGAAGGAGTCGCCACTTACTGTTTACGACCCGTAGGTCGAGGGCCGTTTAGTCGCCCGGGTCTAGGGGTACGGGGGGGACACCTAAACGCTAAGGCAATGGTCGTACGAAACCAAAAATTCGAATTCGAGGGTTTCATTACATGCGGGCCTATATCCCGCACGCCCTTTCGGTACTCTAGCTGCTAGGCTTGCCCGTTTTGTTTTTATTACCGCGTGATTTAGAGTTGCACTCAACTCGCCCGTTTTGACACCGTAAAATCGATGAATTGATTGAGTTGGGCCAAGAACCCGAAGGTGAGTTGGCTCGTGTGTGTCGACGGATCGGTTCACTATTTATCGTTCTAGGTCATCGGACCAAGGCGGTCGATTCCCTGCGCGAACCGAACCACGATTGTTCAAGCTTACTCATCCTTCGGTGAGATGACCAATTTAACCAATTCGACACTCGGACCTCTCGCTTGCCGATTGGGGATCTTTACAAATGAATGAATAGATGTACAAATAAGATCCTCACAATGTGCACTCGAATAATTACAGAATACAACTGAATGAAGTAAATGGATCCCGATCGGTTTGCATTGGGGCCAATATTATGCTCCGGCTCACCGTTGTGTTTTTGAATGACCGATATAAAATTAAGGCAATGCGGGCTCAAAGAGCCGGGGGTCGGGTCCAATCGAACCGACGGTTTGCAGGAGAAACCGATTAGTTCCCACTGTAA